>NC_056726.1:444811299-444983799 GCF_019279795.1 Protopterus annectens
GTTCAGTGCACACTTTCACAAAGCACTACCACTTACCTCTTTACTCAAGTCCAGAGCAGGCTTTGCCACTGCAGTTCTGCAGGGCCTCATAGCCTCTTCTAATCCTATTTAGCCCAGCCACCCATCCTCAGCTTTGGGATTCAACCCAAGAGTAATGACTGCAACAGTGAAACACGGTGAACGTAGTACAGTTGTGTACCTACCATAAATGTAGATGTTCGAGTATATTCACTGTTGCAGTCCAGGTTACCCACCCACCATCCCCCTTCTCTTTGCTGGGAATTATCTGCACTTCTCTATCCTATACAACCTATTTGGTGTATTTGCTTGTAGATAAAGGAAATGTTATTTTTGTGCATGCATTTTTATTGGTATATTTTTCAGCTTACCAATTTGGGGGCACCTGACATCTGGGGCAAGAAAAACTGAAGAAAATGGCCTCGGCTGCATCATTTATACCCCTGGCGCACTGACGTCAGGGAAGAGGCGACAGCAACCGACGCCGGACCTAGACTTTGGAATTCTGGCCGACTGAGGGTAGCCTGCCAGCAAGATAACCCAAGAGTAATGACTGCAACATTGAATACACTTGAACATCTACATTTATGATAGGTACACAGCTGTACTTTCTGCAGGGTCTCATGGCGGCTCCTAATGCTGTTTAGCTCCAGCCTCCCGACCATAGCTTTGGGAATCTACCCAAATGTAATGACTGCAACAGTGAAACACGAAGAACAGTACAGTTGTGTACACTTACCATAAATGTAGATGTTTGAGTGTATTCACTGTTGCAGTCCAGGTTACCCACCCACCATTCCCCCTTTTCTTCTGATGGAACCTATCTTTCCTTCTCTGATTTATACAACCTGTGTGGTGTATTTGCTTGTGGATGAAGGTAAAGTTTATATTGCTGCATGTAATTTTATATATAGATATAAATTTTGGCTACCCTATTAGGGGGCACCTGACATCTGGGGCAAGAAAAACTAAAGAAAATGGTGTTGGCTGCTTCTTTTATACCCCTGACGACCTGAAGTCAGGGAAGGGGAGATGACAGCCGATGCAGGACATTGGAATTCAGGCCAACTGAGGGTAACCTGCCAGCAGGATTACCCAAATGTAATGACTGCAACAGTAAATACACTCGAACATCTACATTTATGGTAAGTGTACACAACTGTACTTTCTTTATTTTCCACCTTATACTTGTTAAGTCCTACTCTGTTGCCCTTTTTTACCACTTCTATGACCATAAATCTAAAAGTATGTTGATTGCCTAGCTTTGTAATGTGTGTAGCTTGGGCATTGGTGTCAGCTTGTCTTGATATATCATAATTGTGTTCTCTCATTCTGTCTCTGTCTACAGGTTGTCATCCCAATATAGAAAGAATGGCAGAGAGTGCAATATGCTAAATAGACTAAGTTTGTAGTGTTGCAGTTAGCATTAGCTTTGAAATGCATTCTCTTCCCTGTGTCCGTGTGTTCAAAGCTCCCCCCACTATCTATCAGATGACAGAAATTACATGCATTACAAGGGTATGTGCCTGCAGGTGATTGTATAGATTCACCTATGTCATATCTAGGGTGGCATAGCATCTTCTTGAGGGACATTTTATTTTTATAAGTATATCTGGGAGTCACACCCACTAACATGCATATTCTTTCATTGGACATAAGTATGTCCCAGTGTTTAGTATACACATTCTGCAGGAGTCTAATGTTACTCGCATATGTAATATGTATTCTCATCCCATTGTTGCTGTTAACCTCTCCACTTACATGTGTGAGCTGGAGCAGAAAAGTATGGTTTACCTTTATATTTTCTTGTATCAGATACACTAATTATTGCCTTCTCAATTTCTTTTTTATTGTATGCTAAGTGTCTAAGACCAGCTGACAAGGGAGGCTGTATGGTGATTATGGATTATGCATTTTATATTAATGCCATGAATGCTATGCTTAATAACAATATGGAATATGCCTCTTTAACAATAGAGCAAGTGAAACAATGTATTAATAGAATTTACAATTAACTTTTTGAATGCTTACAACTAGGACAAATTAATTTAGAACTTGACAACTACTTTCTAGTATCTGAACCCACTATATCCATTATACAGGGCACACCTAAGATCCATAAACATTAGAGTACACCCCCAATGAGGCCAATAGTAGCAGGAAGAGGATGGTGTACTGAACCTCTGTCTCTTTACATTGAACACCATCTTAAACCCATATTGGCCAAAAATAGTTATCCTAAAGGATACTGACCACTTCCTTAGAGACTTATATCAACATCTACAAGCTACACCACCTACACAGGACTGTATTATGGTAAGAATGGATGTAGAGTCCCCACCTAACAATCAAGGGATAGAAATGCTAGTGATATATTTATTACAAGATGGCACTTATGTCCAATATAAGATAGACTTCCTTTGTTCATTGCTGGAAATAGTCCTTGATAATAATATTTTTGTATTTGAGCAAAATATCTATAGGCAGAGGGAAGGCATGGCTATGGGCACATCTTGTGCCAATAGCTACGCCAACCTGGTCATGGCCAAATGGGAGGAGGTATTTATTACAACACAATTTACAATGGACAAAGTAGTATTTTATAGGAGATTTGTGGACGACCTTTTCCTTCTTTGGGAAGGTAAATGGAAGAATTCACTTGCTTTTTAAACACCTTGAATGCTAGTACCAACTTTCTCAAATTATCAGCTAATACATCTCATAACTCCATTGAATTTTTAGATGTTAAAGTTAGTAGGAAGACAATGGGTGACTTTACTACTGAAGTATTTAGGAAAAAATGCTATAGAAACACCTTTGTCCATCGACAAAGTATGCATCCTGAGCATGTATTTAATAACATTGTCACAGGACAGGCCCTAAGGGTCTCTAGACTAACAGCAGATGACTCTACACTAGATAAGGAGTTAAGTGTACTAGGAAAAAGATTCCTGGACAGAGGATACAATAAAAAAGAAATTGAGAAGGCAATAATTAGTGTATCTGATACAAGAAAATGTAAAGGTAAACCATACTTTTCTGCTCCAGCTCACACATGTAAGTGGAGAGGTAACAGCAACAATGGGATGAGAATACCTATTACATATGCGAGTAAAATTAGACTCCTGCAGAATGTGTATACTAAACACTGGAACATACTTATGTCCAATGAAAGAATACGCATGTTAGTGGGTGTGACTCCCAGATATACTTATAAAAATAAAAGGTCCCTCAAGAAGATGCTATGCCATCCTAGATAAGACATAGGTGAATCTATACAATCACCTGCAGGCACATACCCTTGTAATGCATGTAATTTCTGTCATCTGATAGATAGTGGGGGGAGCTTTGAACACACGGACACAGGGAAGAGAATGCATTTCAAAGCTAATGCTAACTGCAACACTACAAACTTAGTCTATTTAGCATATTGCACTCTCTGCCATTCTTTCGATATTGGGATGACAACCTGTAGACAGAGACAGAATGAGAAAACACAATTATGATATATCAAGACAAGCTGACACCAATGCCCTAGCTAAACACATTACTAAGCTAGGCAATCAACATACTTTTAGATTTATAGTCATAGAAGTGGTAAAAAAGGGCAACAGAGGGGGACCTAACAAGAATAAGGTGGAAAATAAAGAACTTAAGTGGATTATAAGGATGAGAGCAAATAAAGGGAAAGGTCTGAATGACAAGATATCTATTAAACCTGTTTTGGTTAACAGACCTTTAGTCAGACAGTACATTTATCTGTTATGTTCTTTACACACTTGCAATTTTTTATAACATTTAATGGTTTTTAATGATGAATAATATGATTTTTTTGTATTAAATGAACTGTTTTAAATTTCAGTTCTTAATTGAGTTTGATGTATGATTGGCTGCAGCCTATTTTAAAAGTAACACAGTTTTACATCATGTTTGTCTGATGAAGCGGCTTTGGCTGCAAAAGCATTCACCTATTTGCTACTGAAAATAAAGAACTTTGGATTTTAGAAGCTGTGCTCTGTTACCTCCATTATTTTTGTCTTTTGCATTTTGTCCTTGTACCACGGTATCATTCGGGGGGATGGCAGAATGCTACTCAGGGCTAGGGTCATACCTGCCTGGGCTACAAGATCGGAGAGTTCTTCCATGTCTTTTTTCATGTCGTCCAGGGAGGTACGTCTCAGGTCATTCACACCAACATGGACAATGACAGAGTCATATTTGTACTTGTTGTGGAGTGACCTGAGTGTGTGGGGTATGGAGCGGATCCTGGCACCCGACAGGCAGCTGACAGTAACCTTCTCCTTGTTTAGCCTGGTGAGTGGGACATTAGTGTGCCTGACTATAGACTCACCTATGACTACTGTGTTGGGTACGTTGTTGGGTACGTTGTTTTGCCTTATTGGCTGTGGTTGAGTGGCACACTGAGTCTGTGGGCTATGTGTCATTTGTGTTGTGTTGGGGGATGGAAGTTGCTTGCATTTCTGCTTTGGAGGTCTCTGTTGCTTAGACATATTATTATTGAGAGCCTCCGCAAATGTTTTTGTGTTACTATGTGTGGATTTTGGTGGTGTAGATTTAGTGAGACTATGTGATGAGTGTGGTGTGGTGCAAATGTTTACCTTCTCCTCATGACTGTCAAGTTCAGTCTTGGTTGGAGAGAGCTTTACCTCCTGTTTGGCTAGTTAAGTGCATCTCTCACAGGTTGTAGTGTTGGGTGGTAAGAGGAGAGGCTTGTCTGTGGACATGAGGCAATTTCTACATTTCCTCAACATGCCCAGATTCATCAGATAGACAGGAGAGAACACTGGGAGCTGACCTTTGGACATGCCTGAATAAAAACTATTTTTCTCTAGATTAGTGAGGAAAGTGAGTACAAGAGCTGTTTTTCTCTAAGCAAGTGAGAAAAGTAAGTACAAAAACTGTTTTCCTTTGGGTAATGAGGAAGATTGAGTGCTATAGTAATTAGTAGCTTATTTAGTGCTTACAAGTTCTGAACAAGTGCTGAGCATGAATAAGCAAATTTAAGTGCTAAAACTAAGAATCTGTATCTGCACTAGACGAGTTACAGGACAGAAACAAGTGCAAATGCAGGCTTTCAAATCAGAAAGTTGAGAGAGATGGAAGAGATTGCCCAAACGGCCAATAACTACAATTTCTGGGCCAGAACCACTCCTTATGTGGTAAACAGGATTACCTAGTGCTTACCACTCCCACTGATAAGCTAGAAGGCTTCCCTCCAACACAGAAAGGCTTGGGGGGCTCAGAAGCTTACATGCAGTCCTGGATATAGCAAATCTGTATCTGGAACACTAGTTACAGGAAAGGTAGGAAACAGGCTTACATTTTTTTTTTTTTACAGAAAAGTAGCAAAAACAGTAGTAAGAACAATTTACATGCAGTGCAAGCTAGCACACTTGAGTATGTAGCAATATTAGACCAAACACAGTTTAAAAAATGCAATTAAATTAGAAATGACTAAAAGCAAGTGCAGAAAGAGTTTATTAGGTAGAATGTGGTAAAGAGATGGGACTGGGGGACTGTCCCTGATGAAATCTACAGTGGGGCGGGCAACTGCAAAAGCCACCAAATTTAAACTACAAACCAAAAATAGGGAGAGTAGGTGGAACAAAACAGTTTCAACAGAGATCTAAGCAACAACTGACAGTACAAACTCTAAAACCAAAAAAATATACTCAGCTCTGTATATTTGCAGATCAGTCTCAGAACAGGGAGACAACAGTTTCAACAGAGATCTAAGCTTCTGTCACTGGAAGCAAAACAGCAGCACTAATCTCAAGCTTGCCTGTAAGTAGTAGGGTGCATGCTGTTGAGCTTTCAGTAATTTTGTCTCAGATACTGCCCAGGTCAGGCATTGTATTGTTGTAGTCTTATCTTGGTAAATACGGTGGCTGGTTTGTTTAACAGCTGAGTGCAGTAGAGTACAGAGATATGCTGTGACCTGAAATGTATACTGTTGAGTTTCTTACTGAAATGGCAACTGGACCTGTCAGAGAAGACCCACACACAGCACCCAGTCAAGAGATTCTTAAGCATCTCTTTCATACTATCCTCAAAACGTGAGAAAGTAGTAGATCATTAGATTTTGGAAAATGTAATCCTTCATTAGAGAAGTGTTCAACTGCCATGTACACACCTTTTCTATTGCCTTGTCTTTAGTAAAGCAGGATGTGGTAGGTACACTGGCCTCCTTACTCTTATTTACTAAGAATGTTCCATGCTTTTCTAGGAGGTTTTCCCAGTCTTAAAGGAGAAATATGAGTAGTTCCTGGTTAATCATATTTTGAAGAAAAAGTAAGATGTGAGGTAAAGTTACTGTTTTAGTGAGACTGGTTCTTCCAGTATGGGAAATTGGATTGTTTGAAGAACATCAGTTTTCCAGTTATCTGTAGTTATTTTTCAATTAACCTTGAAATCTAAATTCCTGCACAGTTAGTAAGTCAACCATAGGGGAAGCAGTGCTGAGTATTGAGGTACAGAAATGCAATTGTTTAGATGTGCCAAAATAAATTTAGTATCCTTGACATTTAGAAAATGCCAAATATTGATACAGGGTGTTTTCAGTGCTGGAGATGACATACATCTTGTGACTCCCTATTGAAATGTCGGTACTCAAAATGCTGTGAGCTGAAAAGCCAAACAAAAGACCAAAAGCCCGGAGAAGAGAGATTTTGCAGAGGAGGTAAGCCCCCCTCCCCCCAAGTTATGTATACCAACTCCGAGATCACTATACCTCAGGGAAAAGGGAATAGTCTGAGAAATGGCACCTTGGACTTAGTATATGTAAGTCTGATCTTTTGGCCATGCAGTTTCTGTGTTATAGGACTCGCTGTAGCTGGTCCAGACATTTCATTTCAAATGGTTACCACATATTATAATATACACAAAACAAAGAAACTATATAAAACACTGTCAGTGAATGGAAAAAAAGACGCCACAACCTTCTTTTTAGCGCTTTCGTCCAATTTAATAAAATATGAACTTTTTCAGAAAACGCCCATACTAATTACAACATTTAAGTAAATAACAATCATGTCACATGTAACTAAATACACCAATAAAATGCAGTGAGCACTTAATATTTCTGTCAAAATTTACAACCATTTAAACATTTAAAAAAGGTGGACGTGTAGTTTAAATGGTTGTAAACTGTGACAGAAATATTAAGTGTTCACTGCATTTTATTGGTGTATTTAGTTACATGTGGCATGATTATTTATTTAAATGCTGTAATAGTATGGGTGTTGGTTCTATTTTTGTTATGAATAAAAAGGGATGATAGGGGCTTCCCTGTCTAACCCCAGTGTTTTGCAGAAAACATCTGTAAAACTGGGAAAAGCCGAGACACAACAACAGACTGAACACTTAAATTAATTTATTGATTGGGAAAATTATATCTGTCAAGAACTTATTTAACTTATGAAAAGTCCCTGTGATGTTCAGTGACAGAGGTTACTGGTTGAGTCTCAAAGCTTTTTTGTCAGATAAGAATTAATTATAATTAATTTTGTATTTTTAGAAAAGATTCTGCATCCTTTTTTCTTTAATGAACTGATATTGACATTGACATGGGCATTTATGTTTAAATTTGTCATACATCTAAGATTGTATGTCCATGTAGGCACTATCTTAACGTCTACTTTAAGATTAGCAGTTGGTCGTAACTGCTTTAAATCATCTGTTTCCCTATGTAATTTCTTAATTAGGATGATTTTAACTAGTCCACTGTAATGGAAATTTTCATCCAGCTATTTACCCAGTCCCACATTTTGCTGCTGGCACTGCTTTCTAAAAGGAAGGGTGTGTGCCCTTTATTTACTTGATTGCTTATTTATTTATTGGATGATTTGGGTAGAGCATTAATATCATGGACCATTTTCAAGTTCAGCCTGGGGTTACAAGTCAAAGAATACCCATAAATTTAATTGAGTAGAAGACAGTTGATAGCAACATATACATTCCAGCACTATATCCACTTGAGAACTTAAGCAATATTCTTAAGTATTCTTTGTGTATAAGGTTTTAGTGAAAGTTCATATGAAGATGTGTCCTAGCTATTATTTTCCTTGCAATAGTTGTAGTCCTTGTCCTAGCTTTGACAGTGCATTTTGTTATCCCTGTTTCAAGTGAGGTGTATCAGCTCTGAATCAATCTGTCTGGACAGGGAAAAACTTAATGATCTGAAGTTGTTGTCTTCATTTGGTCTTCAACCTGTGGGTTCCCGGATCTAACTCGGCCGCATGTCCAGCATCTGATCCGGGCTCAGAGCTCCTCCCCTTACCCATAATGCTCCTATCTCCTTCCTCCCTTCAGATCTCGTTTGCCACACTTCATGTCCACATCTTGATCCATGCTGTCTGCTGTAAAAGTTTGTGGTAAGTGTTTACTTTGGTAAAAATCTTCTGTTTTCTTCTCTTCTATTTCTCTGATTTTCTATCGCCCCTCGAGAATTTCCATCGGTTAAAAAAAAAAAAAAAATCCCTATATATTTCCTCTTGTGTGCATGGACTGTGTGACTGAGTGTGTGCTGGGCCTTAGGTTGGGACAATGTCCGAAGCTCCCAAACCAGGGTTCAGAAAATGTACAGAGTGTGGCCATAAGCTCTCACCAGCCGATGGCCACACTCTGTTTGTCATTTGTCTTGGGGCATCCCATTTTCAGACCTCCTGTTCCATCTGTGCTGGGTTTAATCCCTGGGCACTGATGGACAGGAGGAACAAGCTTATCCTCAAGGGCCTTATTCCCTCCTCGTCCTCTGGGATTCAAGACCCTGCCACCCCAGCTTCTGCCTCTGTCTCCTCCCCTGCCCCTGGGACTCAAACTCCCACTAAGAGGACAGGGGATGGAGACAAATCTTCCAAGAGGGATAGGCCAAAGAAGCAATCCCCAGATTGTGTGGTTTCAGCTGGCCCATCAGTCAAAGTTAGGCTGGCTCTGAGGCCGGATTCTCCTCGGCTACATTCCCCTCAGTTCTCTCTTGAGCCAGAGGAGCTCTGGACATGGACGTCAGCTTGGGCTTCTCCTCACCGCCCCTCCAGGTCAGTGTTGGTCACCTCTTCCTTCCATTCCACCCTTAGCCTTAGTGAAGCGAGATGGTTGGGATGGTGTGGAATTTCATCCGCACCCAGACTACAGATGGGAGTCTTGCCTGCCCCCTCTCCCTCCGGAGTGGGGAGCATGCAACCTTTTTTCACCCCTGTTACTTCTTCTCCAATCTGACCTCCGGTTTTAGAGCCTTTGGATCTGAGGACACTCTGCGTCAAGGGGCCGGCGCAGATGGTACCTTGTACCTTGACCCCAGCCATGACCTTCAGCAGGTTGGATCTGACTACCTCGGATCTTACAGGCTCTGGGAGCCATAGCCTCTGCTTTGGATCCAAGGGGATGGTGTCGGCTCCGAGTTTGTCGAAGCGGAGTCTTCCCCTTGGTATCTTGGCACCTGGAGGTTCTGCTCTGACTACCCGTCAGGTCAGAGGGTGACGGCTCCTCCTATTGTCCTTTCTCAGGATGTCCGTTCCCTTTGGCTGGAGGAGGGGTAAGGATGTCTCCTTTGGAGACATCATGGAACTGCTTCGCCAGCGCAGGGGATTGTTTTGCCCAAAAACCTACCTCGGAGAAATTGGTGTTCCTGGAGGCATTTGGCACAGGACCCTCTATTTCCTGGGTGTCCCTCCCGCAGATCTCTTAGTGGATCTCATTACATTTCGGGCATGGAACAAACCAGACACAGTGGAGCCTATTCCCAAACATCTGGACAAGGTTTTGAGCCCCTCTTCAGACAGATCATACTGGCATAAGGGATCCTCGGTTGATGCCATGGTGGTGAGAGCTGCCACTAGGAAGGAGCTCGCTCAGGAGAGCTCTAAGGTCCACCCTCCTAACCCAGAGTCAAGGATGATGGACTGTTTCGGGAAGCAGGTATATGCTTCAATGACCTTCTCTGTATGGGTGCTGAATTACATGGCACATGTGATTCGGCTGCAGTGAGATTTGGTGAAAGAGATTACTGAGTCGACTTCTGGGTCCATGTCGCCGGAGGGCAAGAAGGTGTTTTCCTCTCGTATGCCCACCCTAAATTCAGTTGTGAACACCTCTATGTGTCTCCTCTCCCATGTGACTGAGGGAGACGCTAGAGCTGCCGGCACATGAGTTGCCATCAGGTGACACACCTGGCTCTGGCTCTGTCAGTTTTTGGAACCCTTTAAGGCATTATTTACCAATGTCCCATGCAACAGTTCCTCCCTTTTGGAGAAGTGAGTACATGACACCTTGGTTCAGAGTGAGAAGGAGGGGAAGACTCTGTGTGCATCGGGATCTGCTTTTCAGCCCCTCGATGATCCTTCTCTAGGAATCAGCAAGGGACCAAGAAGATGTGGTTCTGGAAATCTCAAAGTTTTCCCCAAGACACTCAGGACTCACCTTCCCCCAAGGGCAGAGAGGGATTTGATAGACGCCTCCCTAGAGGTAGAGGGGGGGGGTCTGAGAAATTATGGGTCTCGAGAGCCTTTCTCGGACAGACCCGCCCAGCAACTCTGAAGGGTTGCCGGCTGCTCATCTCTGAAGGCAGTCGGGAGTCATGTCTCACTACATCTAACGGAGTGGGAGTCCATCACAAAAGATTATTGGGTGTTGCAGATTATATCCAGAGGCTATTCAATCCCCTTTCTAGAGCCACCCCCACTGCCCAAACACCTCCCAAACATCCCACCCATGCACAGGGAGGATGTAGCACTGGAAATCACAAAGCTGCTAAGAAAGTGAGTCATCCAACCTATCCCCCTAGACCACTCTGGATCAGGCATTTATTCCAGGTTCTTTTTGGTGCCAAAGAAATTGGGGGACCTAAGACCCATTTTGGATCTCTCCACCTTGAACTTTTCAGTGGCCCAGACAAACTTCCAGATGGTCACCCTTCATTCTATCCTGCCCTTCCTGCATAAGAATGATTGGATGTGCTTGATCGACCTCCAGGATGCGTACTATTACCATTACAAGTTCAGAGATCTCCCCTTTGGTTTCACCACAGCCCCCAGGGTGTTTACCAAAGTGATGTCAGTAGTAACTGCTCACCTGAGACTCCAGGGCATACAGGTATTCCCCTACCTGGATGATTAGCTCCTCGCTGCTCTTTCCAGGCATCAATTTTGTCCAGCGAGGGATTCTTTTCTTCTTCTAGCCCAGAGGTTAGGCATTACCATCAATCTCAACAAATCATCTCTGGCCCCAGTCCAAACATTAGACTTCATTGGGGCACGTTTAGACACAATTCAAACCAAAGTTTTTCTTACTCCGGACAGAGTACGCACTCTGAAGCTACATGTTTTTTGCTTTCTTCAAACTTAGTCCCCAACAGTGGAGATAGTATTTAGGGCATTGGGGTCCATGGCGACCATGATCAATCTCTTACCTTTGGAGCAATTTCACATGCAGATTCTTCAGTGGACCCTTGTGGTACAATGGTCATTGTTAGATCTTCCGTTGACTCACCCTGTCCAAAACTTTTGAGTGTGCAGGGATTCCCTCCTGTGGTGGATTCATTCCTCAGACCTTGTTTAGGGTCGTCCCTTTCTTCCACCTTTCCCCATGGCCACAGTGACTACGGACGCCTCCCATCTAAGGTGGGGGGGGCACTGCTTGGGAAGGACAGTTCAAGGTACGTGGTCCTCCTCCAAGACCAGATTGCATAGCACCATCCTAGAGATGAGAGCAGTGCTTCTAGCATTGCAGGCTTTCCATGCTCATCTTCCCTCAGGAACGATTGCTGTCCAGATGGACAATATGTCGGTGGTCTGGTACATCAACAAGCAGGGACGAACCAGATCTTATCCCCTATGTTGCAATGTCTTGAGAGTATAGGAGTGGGCAATCTCCACCAGCCAATTTCTGGTGGCAACGCACATTCTGGGGAGGTCCAACATTCTAGCGGACAGGCTCAGCAGATCTGTTCTGATGTCTTACGATTGGTCTCTGAATCCTTCAGTAGTGGAACAGATCTTTCATAAGTGGGGTCAGCCTTGCTGCGATCTCTTTGCTTCTCCTTCCTACGCAAAATGCAGTGAATTCTTCGCTCTGAACCCTCCTCCAGGGGAAGCCCCCAGAGACGCTCTGGTTCATGCTTGGCCTCCCCGGTCTTCTGTATACTTATCCTCCTCTTACTTAATACCAAAATTCCTTCAGAAACCACACAGGCTAGGGAGCCTAGTAATAATCATTGCACCATTCTGGCCTCACCAAGTCTGGTTTCCCTCTCTGTGGTCTCGTTTGGTGGCTCCACCATGGACGTTGGATTTGGTTCTAGATCTCATCTCTCATCCTCAGGGTTTCGCCACCCAGACCTGGACAGTCTGACGCTCACTGCTTGGCTGTTCCATGATGGTCAGGTCCTGACTTATCGTCTCTTGTCAAAAGACTCCTGGTGGCGGCCCATAAGTCTTCCACCAGAAAGGTGTACTGCAGCAAATGGAGACTTTTTTTTTTTTATCTGGGCTTCGCATCGTGCACTAGATCCGCTGGAATTTTTAACTGGAATCTTTCAACAAGGTGCCAGTTTTTCCACAGTCAGAGTTTAACTTGCTGCAATTTCTAATCATCATGTGGGGGATAATATTGTTTCCTTAGTATCTTCAAAACTGTGCAAGGCCTTCCTCAAAGGTACCTTTCTTCTTCGACCCCCTTTGAAGGACCCTACGCTACTGTGGGATCTTACATTAGTATTACAGGCCTTAGTTTAGCCCCCCTTTGAACCTGCAGCCTTGGTGGATCTGCAATTTCTGTCCTGGAAGACTGCGTTCTTGGTTGCTATTACTTCTGTCAGGAGAGTTTCTGAACTTCAGGCTTTGTCGGTCAAAGCCCCTTATATGATTTTTCATAAGACTGGCTGTCCTTGCGTACTAATCCATCTTTTCTTCCTAAAGTAGCTTCAGAAGTCAACATTTATCAGGTGATCAATATCCCAGTCTTCTTTCCAAATTTTCAAAATAAGGGAGAATACAAATTGCATTTATTGGATGTGCACAGACAGTTACATTTCTACCTGCACAGGACAAAAATCTTTCTTAAATCTGACCAGCTGTTCATTGCTTACTCCAAACCCTGTTTAGGGAAACCATTATCTAAAGTTACTATCACTCGTTGGATTTCCCACTGTATCACTTGGGTGTATTCTGTCAGGGGGATTTCCTCGCCAAGTCATGTGAAAGCACATTCCACCAGATCTATGGCCACTTCAGCTGCTTTTTGGTTCAGAGTTTCATTAGACGATATTTGTTGTCTGGCCACTTGGTTCTCATCTCATACCTTCATTTCACGTTATAAATTAGACATTGTATCCATGAACAGGGCATTCTTTGGCTCCACCGTGCTCCGGGATATCCTTCTATGAGGGCCTCCCAAGTGTTTGGTAGCTGGGGAATCTGTCCCACAGGTTGAAGACCAAATGAAGACCAGCTTCAGATAAAGAAGTTTTATGTACTCACCATAATGTTCTATCTGAGTTGTTGTTC
The DNA here is from genome assembly GCF_019279795.1 of Protopterus annectens. Classification (NCBI taxonomy): domain Eukaryota; kingdom Metazoa; phylum Chordata; order Ceratodontiformes; family Protopteridae; genus Protopterus; species Protopterus annectens. The sequence continues at coordinate 444,824,838 of NC_056726.1, forward strand.
TTCATTTGTCTTCAGCCATCACCTCCCTCCTTCCTCTGGCCTTGTGTGAACTGTTTGTTGGTCCTACGAGTTCAGGAACTGGTCACTGTCAGGGTGCCTCTTATCCTTCTCCTTATTCATGGTTTCTGGTTGGGACAAGGTTCTGTTGGGTCAGATGAGAGTACTAGATTGGGCAGCAAACTTGATCTGAAGGGAGGAAGGAGCATTATGGGTAAGGAGAGGAGCTTTGAGCTCAGATCAGATGCTGAAAATATTGCTGAGTAGGATCCGAAACGGATCCAGGAACGCACAGGTTGAAAACAAATGAAGAACAACAACTCAGATGGAATGTTATGTTGAGTACATAACTTCTTTTTATGATTGTTTTTCCACCCTTGTTGAAGGACAAACTGAATGGTGCATCCCCCATCCCCAGTCACTATGTAGTTTGCCAGAACCTCTTTGTGGTCATCTGAAAGCTATTCTCCGTAGCCTTCCCAAACAGTTCCGTCATCTGTGAATACCACAGCTGCTGTCTTTCTGGCCTGTTCTTACTTATTGTTTATGTCTGCAGCTGTCCCTACTAGCATTGCACATGAGGTTTCAGATTTAATGCAACTTACTCTTTCACAGCTGGTGTCCAGTGGTTAGTCCGAGAGTTACAGTCATAATCAGCACTAATGAGTTTTTGTGTACAGCTCCCTGCTACATCTTCAGTTACTGAGATCATGAGTATGGATCATTTGTAGTCCATGTCCTCATCCTCCCTAACTTGTATGGAGGAAGCTCTTCCAGAGATGGGAGATGATCTCATTAAACACATAATCATCTGCTGGGAATTCTCAGTTTATGCTTACTACGTCTTTGAAATTCCTGGATCTGTGTAGCTGCTGTCCTGGGGGCTGACTAATCCACCTACCCACCCACTAGTAATCAGTTGACTTCTTAGCCCCTTTCTTGATTTGAATGCACAGAATGCAGTGCCTCTGGTCTGATATATTCAGAACGTAGAGCCTCTGGTCTCATAACACAAATTGATTATTGACCTTTGTTTCAAGGTGCAGTGGTAGTAGACACATTAATGAGTGGACTTGTTATGGTCAGTCCCTGACTGGCATAGAAGTCCAAAACCAGTTCACTACTGTAACTTGGCTAAAGGAAGTGTCTGTCAGTCACTTCTTCCAGGTATCTCTATCATTTCTCATATGAACATTGACATTTCCCAGTAGAGTTATAGTCAATAGGTGGTTATTTGCAAAGCTGAAATACAGTTTCTGTGAAGGTTGAGTGCTCCAGAAAAGAGGTCTCATGCATAGACAACAGACAGAGCTATTGTAGTTACATTTCACAGTCACATTGCTACTTTTTGTCATTGAAATGGCCTTAGGTGTAATACAGTAAGATGGTAAGGATTCACCTTGGCAAGGATGTCAGATGATGATATCTTCACCAAGAACAGAAGAATTGTCTCTGACGTAAATCAAATGTTGCAAGGTCAAGAAATATCAACTCTGTGATCATTAGTAAGTTGATAGACAAGACTCATCAGTTGTTGTGCTTGGGTGCTTAGTCCTGAAATGGTGTTGTAACTGTTCTGGTGCATGCATCTCTGGAGCCTGCTTGTTCAATAGTTCTGTGAACTGCGGTTTGTCAGAGGTTTATCAGGCATGATCTTACCTCTTGGGAGAGCCGGTGTAGCAATAAGATGTAACATTTAAACTTGCTCACTAGGGAAACTTGTGGTCTAACCAGTTTTCTCCATCTGTTTTGTCCCTTTACATTGGTCAGTACTGGTAATATCTTAAACATAGGTAATGACATGGAGTGGTGAGAGAATTCTGTGATAAATAATGTGGCCATTTGCCTATATCATTTCTTCTTTACACTTTGTCAGCCTATCAAACATGTTTTCCTTTCATTTAGTCATTAGCTGCTATTTTAATTGATATGTTAATATTTTTTCATAAGTGGAGTTGTGAGCCTTTAGATTAAGAAGATGTACGGCTCTAACTGAGAGTAACTTTCATGAGTTGCAAAATCTTTCTAGATCTTTCTTCAGTGATGACAATTGTAGCAGTAAGTAACATTTCTGTTTGCTCAGCAGCAGAGCTGGATTGGTGCAGCCATTTTTTAAATAGCTTCCTTTCCCTCTGCAAAGGCTAGTGCTGATCAAAGTAGCACATTTGTGTACCTTCATTGGATTCTCCTTCTTACTTCAGAACCAATCATTTCTTGGCTATGTTTTCTGTTTGTGACTGAATTGTCTGATCATCAGGCCTTTTATAGCAAGCCCAGTTTTTCCACATTTCATTGAATTACCTGCCGCACCCATATTACCGAGTCCCAATATATATTTTTTTTTTTTGCATGCATCTTTGGGAATTTGGGAGGGGTGTATGTGTGTGTGTGTGTGTGTGTGTGTGTGTGTGTGTGTGTGTGTGTGTGTATGTATATATATATATATATATGTGTGTGTGTGTGTGTGTGTGTATATATATATATATATATATATATATATATATATATATATATATATATATATATGTGTGTGTGTGTGTGTGTATTTATATATATATATATATATATATGTGTGTGTGTGTGTGTGTGTATATATATATATATATATATATATATATATATATATACATACATACATACATACACATACACACAAATATATATGTGGGTCCCCTTCACACGACCGACTTTTCACAAAGTCGAAATTCATATGGCCGAGGCCATATGATCGACTTTTGAAAAGCTGACTATGGGGAACCACTATCTCTGTACAGTGCGGAATTCCCTCTTCCGCACTGTAGTGCGATCTCAGAGTTGGTATATTTAAGTTGTCAGGTTTTCATTTTATGCTCGACATATGGGTTCAGTTCTGATCCTTGGAACTGACTCAGCCATTACTACAGCTCATAAAAGCCAAAAACTCTGCAACTCAACTCTTATCCACAATGCTCCTTTCGTAGGTACCTTGGATCTCGCTTGCTGGTTTTCATGACAGACATGTTCGCCATTGCTCTCAAGCTAAGTGTAACCTCTTTGATATATTTCAAATTTTGAAAGAGTTTCTACTTCTTTTCTTCTTATCCGTTAGTCGTTAACCCACCCACTTCTTTATAACATTCCGATTTATCCTCTCCTTCTCTTTCTGTATGCCTCAGTGTATTCTGAACTATCAGTGTTGATAGGTTTTGCTTTCTTCCCTACACCTCAGTGTATTTTTGGCTAGCATTGTTGATCGTTTTTCTTCCTGCGGTTCTCATTCTATTAATTTTTATTTATTTATTTCTTCAGGGAGTGTTATTGTTTCTGAAGCTTTTCTACCCTTGTTTGTGTAGGGGTGTGGGTGTGTCTTTGTGGTTTGTATAGTTGGCTTGTTGTTGCCAATTATTTACAAACTTCAAAAATGTTTTCATTATGGCAGATACATGTAAAGTTTCTGGATTCAGAAGGTGCCTGAAATGCAGGCACAAAATTCCTGTCAGAAGCTCATTCGCTATGTGTTTATCGCCTAGGTCTTGTTCACCTTCAAGAAGACTGCTCTGTATGTCACAGTTTCAGTCATAGGGCAGTAGTGGAATGACATAATAAACTTATTTTGAATGGTATGCTTCCATCAGCCTTCAGTGAGGCCTTATCCAGTGCTGACAAAGACAAAAGTAAGACCGAAGTGTCTTCTCCTTCTTCTTCATCTTCTTCTTCCAAAGTTTTGGAGAAACCAAAAAAGAGAAGCCTTTCGGTGCCTTCCACTCCGTCAACACCATCCTCAAAAAGGGCCAAGTCTTCTGTTCCTTTAGAACCCTTGGAACCGACCAACTCCTCTACTAAAACTTCGGTCTCAAAGGGACCTATGCCACTGGGTTTATCTGAGCACACAAAGTCTTCAGCACCGAATGTTACAGTGCAGGAGTATCTGGATTTTTCAACACCAAAACCTTTGGTGCAGACATTTCTTTGTTATTCTTTTTGACACCAGGTAAGCAAATTGATGAACCCTCTGTTATGGATCTTACAAGGACATTATATTTACCTTCTATTGACCCCTTTGTGGAAAGGCTGCCTTTGCCTTTCCTGGAAAGGCTAAAAATCGCCCTTCACCTTTCCTGTCCATTTCAGCAAGAGCTTAACTGAAGATGATGTGGAGAGGCTGTTGATTAAACTGTGGAAGAGAGAGTTGTCAAGAACCTCTTCACCCCTAGCCCCCTTGGGTATGGGATCAGAGTCTTTCCTTACCCCTCCAGGTTTTCTTTCTCTGACTTTATCTGAGCCACTGAAGCATTAGACTTCCCAGCTCTGAGCTGCCTGGCGCCGACTGCATCGGTTCCAGAGATATCCCTGTCCCTGGAACCGATTCTTGCTCAGAGGTCTTCAATCCTTTTAGATTCAGAAGCCTCTCAGGGCCATGTCTCTCCTGCCAGTTCCAGGGGACGTGAGTTGACACCTTTTTTCTGCAACTTGGGGCTTCGGCATGGATCAGCTTGGCTCCGGCTTCGGAGGTTGTCTCTTCAGAGCAGGTAGTGACCCCAGTTCCAAGACGGTCTTTCTCCGTTCTCTTCAGGGGGGATCCAATTTTCAAGGCCATAGAGAGAGTCCTGACAGCCGTAGTCAGACACTCACCCCCTTCCACTTCAGAGCCAGTGTCCCTTTCCTCCTCACGGCAATGATTTCTAGTGTCTCAATGGTCAGTGTTACACCAGCTCATGTCAGACCTGATTTTGATCACCAGTCTTTGCAAAAAGATTTAGCTTGGTGGATGTATTCTGAAGACATTCTTCTAGGCTGTTCCTTTGTCCTGCCACAACCCCAAGCCATAGTGACCACAGATACCTCCCATATGGGGTGAGGGGGTCATTATCTGGGCATGACTGTCCAAAGCACTTGGCTCCCACAGAGGCCGACTTTCATGTCAATGTACTGGAGCTAAGGGCGGTGCTTTTAGCATTGCGACTGCTCGTCCTTCAGGAACAATTGCAATTCAAATGGACAATATGTCAGTGGTTTGGTACATTCACAAACAGGGAGAAAACAAATCCTATCCCCTTTGCTGAGAAGCTGTCAGAGTGCGGCAGTGGGTGATCTCTTACATCTGCTTTCTGAGAGCAACGCACATTCCGGGGAGTTCCAGTGTAATAGCAGACAAACTAAGCAGGTGTATTCTCTTGCCTCACAAGTGGTCTCTCAGTCCAAAAGTGACAGAAGGGATTTTCCATCTATGGGGCCAGCCTTGCTGTGGCCTGTTTGCCTCTTCTCTAAACAAGTGCAACAACTACTTTGCCCTGATCCCCCCTCCGAGGGAGTCACCGAGAGATGCTCTTCTCCACATTTGGTCCTCTGGACTGCTGTATGCATTTCCTCCAGTAACTGTAATCCCAAAATTCCTACAGAAAGCAATCGAGTTAAAGAGCAAAGTAATCCTCATTGCATCTTATTGGCCTCGACAATTATGGTTCCCCTTTCTTTGGCCTTATCTGATTCAACAGCCTTGGATTCTGGACCCAGCTCCAGACCTTCTGTCTTATCCAGATGGATTAATCCATCCAAACACCATAAACCTCAAGCTGACTGCTTGGTTTCTCCAGTTTCATTAATAGCCAGGCATCCCTCTCTCCTCCCCGGTACGTCATATACTCTTAACCTTTCAAAAGCCAGTTGTCTGTAGACTCTATGCTAGTAAATGGAGGAGGTTTACTTTTTGGGCTCATAATAACAATATTAACCCCTTTTTAGGGTCCATTGATAAGGCCCTAGAATTTTTAGCTTCACTTTTTAAAGCAGGTGCTTCCCAGTCTACTAGAAAAATTCAGTTACCTGCAATTTCTAATTTCCATAATGGTTTTAAACAGTCCTATTTGACTTCTCATAAGCTTTGCAAGGCCTTGGTAAAAGGAATACTCTTGCTAAAAACCCTTCCTTACAAAAATCCTACTTCACCTTGGTATCTCAACTTAGTGGTACAAGCCATTGGTCAACCTCCTTTTGAACCATCAACTGAATGTGAACTAAACTTTATATCCTAGAAAACTATATTTTTAGTGACAATAACTTCAGCTAGAAGGAGTTCAGAAATACAAGCCTTGTTATGTAAACCTCCTTACCTGATTTTCCGTAAAGATAGAGTTTCACTGAGAACCAGTCCTTCCTTTTTGTCTAAGGTGGTGTCAGAGAGCAGTATCAATCAGACTATTAATTACCAGTATTTTTCTCAGTTTTACTAACAAAGGTGAATACTGCTTACATTTATTAGACGTTCACAGACAAGTATGTTTCTGTCTACACAGAACTAAGAATTTAAGAAAATCCGACCCAACTATTTGTGTCATTTTCATCTACAAGACCTGGCCAACCAATGGGCAAAATGATGCTAGCCAGATGGCTCAAAGAATGTATTTCTTTTATCTGTAATAAAAAGAAAATTAAATTGCCTAGGCCTTTAAAGGCACATTCTACAAGAGCTGTAGCTACTTCAGCAGTTTTTCAATCTAGAGGTTCTATGGATGTTCTTCGTGTTTCACTGTTGCAGTCATTACATTTGGGTAATCTGCTGGCAGGTTGCCCTCAGTCGGCCTGAATTCCAAAGTCTTGGGTCCTGTATCGGTTGCTGTCTCCTCTTGCATGGCGTCAGATCGTCAGGGGTGTAAAACATGGAGCCAATGCCATTTTCTTTAGTCTTTCTTGCTGCACGGAGCCCGAAGCAGAAGCATTTGCAAGTGCTGGTCGGCCGACTACTGAAATATTCGTGTTTGACTTTCAGAACCAAAGTCTTCAATAAAGCTAAGTACCCCGTTGGGGAAACTTTTTTCTTGCTTTTTACCGATGTCAGAAAAAGTTAATAATTGTATTACTTGTGGGTAGCAAATACCTCATAAGGATTTCCATTTATACTGTATTCCTTGCCTAGGCCCTGATCACAACGTGCCTGGCTGTCTGTTTTGTGCTAGATTTAACCAACGCTCTGTTAAGCGTCAGTATATTTTTGCATCTAAGTATTTTGGAAACAGATTTAACTACCCAGAGATGTCGTCGGATAGCAATCCAACTACCGGAGTACATAAAAAACGCAAAGAAAAGGACAGAGAAAGGCAGTCGAGATCTAAAACCGATGAAGCTTCTCCTGTGCCAATTGCCGGTACTCAGTGAGGCACTTTCGCAGCCCCTGATATCCGCTACCTTCGAGTCGCAGGCCTCTACCGACAACCATGTGGAGTCCGGCATGCTGCAAGATACTCAGGGTATTGGACCGACGGATGTATCTCCCTCGGATGGGTCCGGAGCCACTGAGCAGGCACCGGCCTCTGAGGGTGTATTCAGACCTCAACATTTTTATATCAAACCGAAGTAAGCTGCAAAACCAAAGGCAAAGACACCTTCAAAAACTAAAAAAACGACGCTTGAGCCACGTGTACAGGCCTCTATGCCTAAAAAGCAGATGATCAAAATAGCTGAAGACCTTATTACCTTGATCAGGGGTACCCATCCCCCTTCAGATAAGGGACCTAGGCAAGACACTGACTATGAATCTTCAGATCAGGTTTCTATTTCTTCTGATTCCTCTTCTGATCAGGCATTATCTTTACCTCCCTTTGAGGATTCTGATGCTGAGGAGTCTATTCCATCTGCATTTCCTCCTTAGGATTATTCATTTGGAGAAACCTTGCATATTTTGAGGGAGCATTTTCACTGGGAGAGTCAAGACTTCTCAGAATCAAAAAAGAGGCTCAGGGATTTCCTCCTCCTCCCTCAGCACAAGCCTTTAGCCATTCCCCCTGTCTTAGACATTGTGGATGATGTTTTTTCAGAGTCAAGCCTGACTCTTTACCTCCGGCTCCCAGTAAGCCTGACAGGTATTACAGGGTCCCTGACTCTCATAAATTTTTATTTAGAAACCCTGCTGCTGATCCTGAAAATATTTCACAGCATCAAAAGGGAGTTAAGGCCTCAACAGCAAAAAACCCTAACCCCTCTGACAGAGATTCAAGGGCACTGGACAGATGGGGAAAAAAGGTTTATACATCTGCAACCTTGGCAATTAGGGCCTTAAACTGTCAATTTCATATGCTTAAGTACCAACGACATGTTATGGGATTGCTGAAACAGAAAATGATGTTGATCTCAGAATGTGCAGAAAATAAGGAATTGCAGGAATTATTGCATTCAGCTGAACAAGTTAGAAAGCATACTTTGCAATGTGGTTTTGATTCTTTAGAGGCCTCCTGCAGGGCCGCAGTTACTGGATCTGTGATTAGGAGGCATGCCTGGTTAAAGGAACAAAATTTACCTGATCATGTTAAAGCTAAATTGCTAGATGCACCTTTACAGCATGATTCTCTGTTTGGTATTAAGGCAGAAGAGGTTTTAAAAAATAATGGAAGACAAAGCTAAGTCTATGCAAACTGTTAAAGATTTCTTACAAGTGCAGCCACCTAGATTCAGTAGACACTGGCCTACAGAAAATTGGTCCTTTCCTGTGTCAGACAGAGCTCAAAGGGGCAAATCCAGATGCCCTAAGGGTTCCAGGTACCAGGCTCAAGTCTCATACATGTCAAAGCAATGGGGCGCATCCACCTCCAAATCTGGGGGAGATAAAGCGCAAACCTACAGAAAGCAATCCCAATGACTTCCCTCAGCCTACACCAAGCACATATCTGTTGGCAGCACCCATACGGGGAAAATTAGCACTTTTAGCTCAAAATTGGCAATTAATAACCCAGGACAAGTGGGTACTGAACATCGTATCACAGGGATACAGATTCCATTTCCACACCCTGCCAATGACAAATGGTTGGCCAGACCTGCCACAAAAACAATGGGCAGAGGCACATAAACAGGTTACATCCCTCATGGATATGGGAGCCATTCAGACAGTACCAGAACCGGAAAAATGACAAGGTTTTTACTCAAGACTGTTCTTAGTACCCAGAAAGGACAAGGCCTGGCGGCCAATACTGGATTTATCGATTTTGAACACATACCTGGACATTCCAAAATTCAAAATGCTCACCTTTCAACAGCGTCTGCCCATGCTGGGCAAGAATGCTTGGCTGGTGACTTTAGACTTAAAAGAGGCATACCTGCATGTCCCAATAAGACAGTCGTGCAGAAGATACCTCAGATTCAAGGCTGGCTTAATGCATTACCAAGTCTCTGCACTGCCCTTTGGCTTATCTACTGCACCCAGGGTCTTTACAAAGTGCCTGGCACCAGTAATTGCATTTTGCAGACAAAGAAGTATTCAAATACATCCTTACTTGGACGACTGTCTCATTCAAGCAGTGAACAAAGACACTCTTCTACGACACCTGGTGTTTGTGAAAAGCCTTCTAACATGCCTAGGGTACACAATAAATGAAAAGAAATCACACCTGGTACCCTCTCAAAAGATAACATTCCTGGGTGCAAGCTTGCATACAACTGCCCAGATGGCTTACCTCACGCCAGACAAACAAAGGCAACTGACTACTTACTTCAAACTGATGGCAACAAAAACTCAGTCTTCTGCAAGACAAATTCTGCAGGCTATGAGCTTCATGGCATCCTGCATCCTACTAATTCCATATGCAAGACTACATATGAGTAAACTTCAATGGTACCTAAAAAGTTTATGGAGTCAACATTCGCACAGTCTGGAAACAATGATTCCTCTCATCCCCTACCTGCAACAGGAGTTTCTATGGTGGGCAAAGGCCTGTCATCAAAACATGGGACGGCCCTTCACTCTACCCCCTGCCAGCAAAACCTTAACAACAGACACATCAGATTATGCCTGGGGGGCCCACATGGCAGGAAGATGCATTCAGGGCATATGGGCACCAAATCAAATGCATCTACATGTCAACCAGAAAGAGATGCTAGCTGTTCAGAATGCCCTAACAGCCTTCAAGGACTCACTTCATCCAGGACAAGTACTGATAAAGACGGACAACACCACAGTCATGTGGTATATAAACAAGCAAGGGGGCACACACTCGTACCCCCTTTGCAGATTAGCCATGGCACTGTGGGACACAGCTTTGACCTACCGAATAAATCTTCAAGCTCAATTCCTGCCAGGAAAACAGAACACTCTGGCAGACGATTTAAGCAGAAACCTTATGGATCCTCACAAGTGGAAACTAAATCCACAAGTATTCAGCATGATAACAGAGAAATGGGGGAGCCCAGACATAGATCTATGTGCCACTCCTCAAAATTATCAATTAAAAAGATTCTGCACAAGGACTTATCACAGACAAGCATGGAAAGTGGACGCCCTATCCTTCAGTTGGAAAAAAACTGTCAGTTTACACCTTCCCTCCTCTGCCTCTTCTACCCAAGGTCCTCCTAAAAGTCAGGCAAGAGAAGCCAAAGATGATATTGATTGCCCCAGACTGGCCCCGCCAATACTAATACCCAGTCCTAAGGAACTTGTCTCAATACCCAGCTTGGACCTTGCCTCAAAGACCACAACTACTGTCCCAGCAAAACAATCAGATCCTGCACAGTCAACTACAGACTCTGAACCTGGCAGCATGGCTAATCATGTAATCTTACGAACGACACCTCTCAGTAAAGCTGTGATGAATGTCATTTTGGAAGCCAGAAGGCCTAGTACTAGAAAATCTTAGGCTGACAAATGGAAGAGATTCTGTGCTTGGAATTAAGCACAAGGAACTGATACAGCAGAAACGCATATTCCTCAGATATTACAATACTTAACTGAGATGCTTGACAAAAGCCTATCTTTCTCATCAATCAAAATCCATGCCTCTGCCATTTCGGCTCATTACAATACAGAGCCACCAATCTTTTCTCATCCTTTACTAAAGCAGTATATTAGAGGAGCCAAAAACCTAAGGCCTCCTAGAAGATCACCATTACCTACCTGCATGGGACTTCAATTATGTGTTGGAAAAGCTCACCCTGCCTCCATTTGAACCAGCCGCTACAGCTGATATAAAGTTTTTATCATAGAAGACAGCTCTGCTACTAGCAATTACTTCAGCAAGAAGAGTTTCAGAGCTACAGGCCCTCATGGCTGTAGAGCCTTTTATCATATTTTACCCAGACAGGGTGTCTGAGGACAAATCCTACTTTTATGCCTAAGGTGGTTTCCAGTGTGGCTCTTAACCAAACAATTCATCTGCCAACTTTTTATCCAAATCCGCAGAACAAAGGGGAGAGAATTCTGCATTCCTTGGATGTACACAGACAGCTAAGATTCTACTTGAGCAGGACAAAAGCTCTAAGAAAAACTGAGCAATTACTAGTGTCATATGCTGCAGGATCAGAAGGAAAGGCTATCTCAAAGCAGACAGTTTCAAAGTGGATAAGCCACTGCATCAGTTTCTGCTACTTACACCATGGTAAACCTGTGCCCAAGGGCATTAGGTCTCATTCCACCAGAGCTGCAGCTACTTCAGCAGCCTTTCTCAGAGGAGTACCAACCAAAGACATTCTAGAGGCTGCTGCTTGGAGTTCTGTTCACACCTTTACAAAGCATTACCATTTGCCTCTACTCTAAGTCCAGGGCAGGCTTTGCCACTGCAGTGCTGCAGGGCCTTATAGCCACACCTAATGCTGTTTAGCTCCAGCCTCCCAACCATAGCTTTCGGATTCTACCCAAATGTAATAACTGCAACAGTGAAACACGAAGAGCATAGTACAGTTGTGTACACTTACCATAAATGTAGATGTTCGAGTGTATTCACTGTTGTAGTCCAGGTTACCCTCCCGCCATCCCCCTGTCATTCTACAGTTTATCTTTCCTTCTCTATCTTCTACAACCTATGTGGTGTATTTGCTTGTAGATGAAGGTAAAGTTTATATTAATGCATGTATATATATATATATATATATATATATATATATACATACATATATATATATATATATATATATATATATATATATATATATATATACATATATATAAAATATTGCTACCTGTTTGGGGGCAACTGAGATCGGGGGCAAGAAAAACTAAAGAAAATGGCATCGGCTGCATGTTTTATACATCTGACGACCTGACGTCATGGAAGAGGAGACAGCAACCGACGCAGGACCCAAGACTTTGGAATTCCGGCCGACTGAGGGCATCCTGCCAGCAGATTACCCAAATGTAATGACTGCAACAGTGAATACACTCGACCATCTACATTTATAGTAAGTGTACACAACTGTACTTTATCTATGCAGCAGCCACTTGGGCTTCTCATACCTTTATGACTCATTACAAATTAGATCTGGTCTCCAGGGGAAGAGTGTCATTTGGTCAAATGGTGTTTAGGAATATCCTTTCTTAAGTCCTCCCAAGGTCAGAGGTAACTGGGGACTCTGTCCCATATGTCGAGGATAAAATAAAAATTGACAACATCAGATAAAGAAGTTATGTACTCACTGTAACATTCCATCTGTGTTGTCCATTTTCATTTATCCTCGACTCCCCTCCCACTTTCCCCCTGCCCTTGAAGTTTTTGGTGAAACAGATAATGGACACATATCACTTATTGTTGTTATATGGTCCCAGATGTTGTCTCTGTGAAGGATTTTGGGGTTTTTCATTCTGTCTGTCTTTCAGCAAATTCTATCAGTGGTAACTGTGAGAGGAGCATTGTGGGTAAGGGTTGAGCTCAAGAGCTTTTGGCTTTCATGAGATATAGTAATGGCTGAGTAGGTTCTGAGGCTCGAAACCAAACCCATATGTCAAGTATAAATGAAAATGGACAACTTAGATGGAATGTTATTGTGCATACATAACTCTTTTCTTCATCCTCACTGTCTTCTGATGAGAAGAAGAGGAAAACATATTTTTGAAGTAGATCCTGTGAGTTTAGATTTAGAGCACATAACATAAACTTTGAAGTCCTTGTGTTATGCTCCAGTGATACCATTTTTGGTGAAATAATTATATGGGTGTTTTTTTTTGTGATCTTTTTTTATCACAGGTGGAGATTTTGTGAAATCACTGAAATGAAAAGATAAAAATGATATTTCCTACACTACATTATACATGTTATGAATACATAAAGTGCAAGCTCCCAAAAAGGCTGAATGACATTCCCATAGCTTCACCAGATTTGTGTAGCAATCTTAAGGCTGACCCTGCTGTAGTTTTTTTGAGTTCCAGACAATAACAAAAGAAAAAAAAGTTTTTCGTATGGAAAATCAGTAATCCTAGATATGAACATGAAAGAGTAATCTTTTATTCTGATGTATTACAATCCTTCTTATGTTACATGGGGACCTATTAAAAGCTATGTACCAAACGTTTTACAGGAGTCTATTGAAGCTGTCCTTGACAGAGGTGCAAAAGATAAGGTGGGAAAGCTTACAACTGTCCCTGATTTTCAGGGAAGCCCTTGATTTTAGAGCAAAACCTTGCTTATACCATCCTAAAACTGGCAATTTTTGAGAGCAGATGGATTACTGTAACTATAATGGCAGTTATAGTCATTTCAGACTTCTTTTACTTTGGAAATGTGGCTTAATCCCACATCCCTGTTCTCTTCTTCCACCTTTTCAGTTAATAGTAACTATATTTAAAAAAGTCTGACAAAATCAAGAATGTCACTGGTATGGTAATCAAGAGAAATTAACTTTATTTGCAGATGATATTATTTTGTCATTGATAAAGAGTTAAGCGCTGTTGAACATTTTGAGAAGATAAAACAAAGACAACAGTGGTAAAGTGTGTACCCTCAAATTAATTGGCTTGACAAAACTCAAATTTATGGAGCTACAATAAGGTGAAGTGTTTAGGTGTATGAATTAAACAGGATCCTGTTATGGCAATTAAGGACATGTGGAGAAAGACTAAAAAGATAGTACAAAAACTGAGAAATTGCAAGCTTTCGATATGGATATGCATGGAAATATACAATGAATATGTTTTAGTCACTTTAGTATTATGTACAGATCAGGCATGTTTTTATCAACCAAAAGAGAAATTGTGAGCAATAATAAGAGTTGAAGGAATTTATATGGAAGGGGAAGAGAGAAAGTGAGATAAGTTGATCCTCCGCATAGGACAAGGTGGTTTAGGATGACCTGATTTGAATGGATACTTTACAGCTACACAGTTATTGCTGTTACACATAACACAAGCTTAAGGTTGTAAATCAAAAAGCTTACAGGGTTTGGCAGAATGGTTCAGGTGTTTACTCACAGACATAAAGTACAGGGTTCATTTCTCACATTTGAGGGAAATTGACAAGGCTTAAAACGAGCAGTAGCCTAGTACTTACTTGAGAGATAATATGGAATGGGTTGTTGATGGGGGGGGGGGTGTTGGGAGTAATAAAAGAGTAGGATTTTGGATTCAGGTCCTTAAGGAAAATAGCAGCAACCTGCAGAATGTATAAGGTCGCTGAAAGTATTCTAAGAACTAAGCCAACACTGGAATGGAGAAAGGAGATTTTTCCAATGGGGGTGACTACAAGTATGGGCATAGAAAATGTGAAAGAAGAGGCTTGAATGTACTGGAGGAAGCTGGCAAAGGAACCAAGGTATTGACAGTAAATAACTATTTTGGGCAAGGCAATAGAATGTGATGAGACCAAACAAAGGTTTGCACGTGGGTTAATGACTGCCTTTCCTACCAATGATTGACATCAGAGTATATGCAAAGAAAAAGGGTTAGGAGCGTGGTAAGCGAAATGCCAGTTCTGATAGTGTTTTAGTGAAGCCTAGAGCAGAAGCTGATGTTAAAAAGGGGTTGACTAGCAGGGCATATAGAGTACTGCATGTACAGAGGAGTTTAGAAAGGTTTAGGAAGAGAGGCAGGAAAAGCAGTTTACAAAGGAACAATAAAAGGACATATATATGGCTCCCAAGTATAAAACAAAGTCCAGAAGAAAGTTTAGGAGTTTTGTTTAGAAGTGTTTGCATAGGTATTTTTCTGCCTCAAATAGACTTCAGTGATCTTTTCCACAGGTAGACAGCAAATACTGGAGGTGTGATGGAAAAGAGGGAGCTAAATGAGAACATGTTTTGGGAGGGTAACAAACTTGCAGATTTTAAAAATTCTATACAGAGTACTGTGCCAGAAATGTTGGGGAAGTAAATGGCTGTAACTAAGGAAATTACACTTTAATTAAATTTAATTTAATTTAATTAATTAATTAATTAATTAATTAATTAATTAATTAATTAAATTATTTAATTACACTTAAATGACAATGTTCATAGCTCTCAACTGATCAGAGACAAATCTCAACAGAATCAGGGACAAATTCTCAAATAATCAGTGACATTGTCTAAATATTTGTACTTTAAGCCTGAAACATTTGCAGAATAAGTGACTGTGGATTAATATAGATTTTCTGACGTTAAACGTCTATAACTCTGAATTGCTATCATTTATTAAGGGCAATTTACCACCTTTTCTTCAACAGTCACCAGTTTTAAGAGAGATTAAGAGGGACAGACCTACAATCGGAGTCAAAATCAGGGACAGTTGAGAGGTCTGACACTGTCTCTCATCCCATCCTTCTCTCCAAACTCTCTTAACTCAGCCTCTACTCGGCAACTGTCTCCTGGTTCAATAGCTACCTCACAGACTGCAGTCTGTAAAATGGCTTTCTGCTCTTTCTCCTTTTCTCCCCATCCCTTAAGGCTCCATTTTAAGCCCCCTCCTTTTTAACAGTTTTACTAACCATCTTCACACATCCTGTCTTTAGTCTTCCCTTATACAGTACGCAGATGACTCCACCATCATTTCTATCACTGACAGTCCCACTGACCTACTAACCCTGATACAAACATCTTTCAGTCTCACTGAAGTATGATTTACTAACAACCAACTCATACTAAACTCTAAAAAGACGAAACAACTCCTCTTCTTCCCAAAATCCCTTTACCGTCTTAAACCCTCATTCACCATCTCTTCTCTCAACAACACTACAATCGTAGCTGAATCACACACTAAAGTGCTTGGAGTAATAATGGATGATCAGCTAAAACTTGACCTTCATGTACTTAACTTCATCAAGAAAACCCACCAAAAGCTTGGTTTGCTCTATAGAAACAAAAGGTTTCTCCCACCCAACTCCAGGATCTCACTAGCTCAAGCTTACCTTCTCCCCAACCTCTTTTACAGCTCTCAAATTTTAACCAACTTAGTCTTCACTACTTTCCAAACTTGAAACCACCTACAACAAAGTTGCTAGGTTTGCAGCCAATCTGCTGTCAAGATCACACCACTGTCATGCTCTGCATTCACTCAGCTGGCTAGAGTTTCCTAACCAACTCTTATTTACCTAACTTCTCATTATCCATACTATTTTGAATAAGCCCTCCTCCTGCCCTAGCATTTCCTCACTTGTCTCTCTCTATAAGCCCCCCTCGATCCATCAGAAGCTCTGACCAATGTTTCTTAAAATTCACAAACCAAAAAAATCTATTGGACAGAATCTCTACAGCTACTTCCCTGCTTTTGCATGGAACAAGCTCCCCATTAACCTTAGAAACATTTCCTACATCCACAAATTCACGAAAACTCTCAAAAGGTACCTTAATAGCACATGGATTTGCCTGTGTAATCATCACACATGAACCCACCCCTTTCTCTATCACTGTCCTTTCTATTTCTCCCTTCCCTACTACCATAACTGACTTAATTGCTCTGTATTGTACAATTACCCTCTGAAGGTAACCCAATGTGTTATATAAATTCATTCAAATGTTTTATTGTATATTTCTTTGCTATGTTTTTTCTTCGGTGTTATATTGCCTCTTACTATATTGTACTGTGGAGCTTTATTTACATTTGTTTGACTGTTTTATTGTAAATTTTTCACTGTATTCATCTTCAGTTTTATAAATTTTCTTGCTTGTACTGTGGAGCTGTTCTTCCCGGGCCTCCATTGAAAAAGGGCTTTTGTTCAGATGGACTATCCTGGTTAACAAATGTCAAATAAATAAATACTACTTTTGGGCTGGGCCACAGATCTGAGCTGCTTAAACACTGCAAGACCTGATTACGTTTAAAGCTATTGGCTGCCAAAAAAGCAATTACTAAAAAATGGAAATCAAAATCTAAGCCAAATGTAATTTCAGTAAACGAGATAAAATAACTGAAGGTGGGTTCTTTAAAAAAGGGGGAGGAGCAAAATTGCATAGAAATAAATTGAATTTGTGGGAAAAATGCCTGCAGAACGATGTTCAGGAGGAGGAGGAGTGAAAGAAAGTCATGAATCAAGCAGTTTGTGTAATGTTAGACAAAATGAGCATTCTTAGAGACAGAAAACGTGTGTGTGTGTGTGTGTGTGTGTGTGTGTGTGTGTGTGTGTGTGTGTATATGTGCACACACACACACACACACACACACGCACACATGTATATGATATAATGCATTATACTTAAAAATGAAAAATGTTAATATGACTTATTTTCTTCTCTATAATGTATATGTGTTTGTCTTAAATGAAAATTTAATAAAGGTATTTAAAAATATGTAAAAAGTATCACTGAACAGGGGTCTTTGCCCTGCTTACTTTTGGTTTGTCTGTGATTCTGCAGGTAAGAAGTTGGCAGTTGTGCTACATCTATTAAGTAATTGTACGCCTTTTGGAACGTGTATACCACAAAGTAGATGCAACTTCAAAGGGTTTAGCATCTGGTGTAGCCTTAAGAGGAAATGACTGGCCTAGAGTCTTACTCAAAGAACATTAAATATAACTTCAGGCTGCCTATTATGACTGACTCATTATTTTGCAAGACAACTGATGAAATATTAATTCTTCTATGAAAAGGCCAAAACTAGGGCAGCCATTAAACAGGTGTTCTGTGAGCCTTCCAGTTTGTAAATGACTGTTTTATAGGAGGCATCGGTTAGGTAAGAATTCTGCAAAAAAAAATGAAGTTTCTTCTGCTTACTTTCAGAAGTTCCAACAGTCACAGCAACAGAATAAAGCTTGGTGATATCAGCTAGGCTCTTACTATAATCCATTCCTCACCTGTATCATTGGGAAATCATTTTCAGTTATATTTGACAAACTGAACACTTTACTCTAGACCTAGGTTATGCAGACTTTTTTGAGAAATGTTAGTTATTCCAGTCTATGTGCAGTGCCCAAAAGAGACAAAACATGGGGACCTGCCTTGGATCTTTCTGAGATCAGTAAATTAATTATATTAAAGTAATTCAGGATAGCAATTCCAAAAGACTGTTGTGTCTGTCATATAACAGGGCTGTTTTATAGCAACAGTGGGTATGGTTGAACATCCCATTCTGACCATCTCACAAGGCATACAAGATTGTCACTTCCAACTTGCCACATTCCCACTGGATTTTACATAGCCCCGAGAGTATTTTCAAAATGTTTACCTCCATTTGTAAATTTGTGGAAACAACAGATAACCATAGCCATTATATAGATGATTATCTCATTGTGAAATAAATTCTTGAAATCTACCACCACATGACAGTGTTAAAACTTCTTCAGTCTCTATACGTAACTGTAAAACTGAAGAAAGAAGTTAGTCTGAAACCAGATTTTTTTATCTTTCCCAAGTGTATTTTTGGATTCTTTCTCCAAGATAAGCCGGAAGAGATCACTCCATTTTTAGGAGGAATTATAACACTGTCAGTCATAATAGCAAAACAATACCTCAGGGCTTTATAACACATTTTTCCTTGCATTCTAGGGGACCCTCATGCAAGATCATCATGAGAAAACTTTACTGGTGCTGAAGAATGTTTGTAGTCAGGCTATAATTCCAGTAATGAAACCAGTAAGGGAGGAATTTGTGTGGTAGCATTACCCTACTCAGCTTGTCTTTAGCAGTGTTAGTTTTCTCAAATCGACAAAAAGTGTCTTATTAGTGGATTCTTTGCATTATGTTTTGGGATCCCATTTCAAAATATTTCTACATATCTACTAGTCTGCACAACGAATATCTCATTGTGTAGAAGAAACAATAGTAATCACAAGAGCTATGAAGGTTTTTTTTAGGGCAATTCTCAACCAAGACCTGTTCAGATAAATATAGTGGTGGTGTATATAGCCAGTAAGGAGTTGCAAGGTCCTTCAAGCTTTGCAGGTAAGTTATATTAATATGATAAGGGGCCATCCTCACAGCTTGATCTTTGTGGCATCCTGATTTCCAGGAGAGCAAAATGTTGGATGCCTTTGCATTTCATTCGAATCAAGAACTGATGTATGCCTTCCCTCTTATTCTATAATTCAGAAAATCCTTCTGAAATCAAAACTATACAGGGTGAGACTGCTTTTGATAGTCTCAGCTTGGCAAAGGCAAATGTGTTTTTCCTTTCTTATGCAGTTAAGCACAGTACCCACCATTTTGTTTCTTTAGCAGGGTATTCTTAACTCAGCAGCAAGTTAGACCGTTGCATTCCAGATTGAAGTCATCCCTCCTTTCAGGTTGGAGGACATGAGTTTATTTCCTAACACTAATTTCTTTTTGTGGTGCATTGAAAATCCTGAATGAAGGTAAGAGACTTAAAAATCATTTATTCAGATGTGGAACGATTTTCAAAATGGCAAGCGCACTGGTGTTATACCCATTTAACATCTCAGTTTCAAGACTGTTGGGCTGCTTTGATAACGTAATGAAAACAGTCCTTGAACCAAATAAGGAATCAGATGCAAAAAACAGAGAATACAAGAAAAAGAAAAATAATCTGGTTCCACACAGCAGTGAAAATCAATATGTCCTTTATTGTAGTAGGTAAGCGCTTTCTCAGAATAACATCCGCTTCATCAGACCAACATCTGTATGTATGCTCTGATAACTTCTTTAGGGCTGATGTAACCTATTTTTTGTCAGAGTTTAAGTGTCACAGTATCAGCCTGTATTCCTGCATTTCTTCAAGTTGTAGCTAATCCTTTAGGAAGAATTTATCTTAAAGGAGTTTTATTTGTTTATCATTTATTAATTGAGAAACTAGGCTGGTCTGTGGTCCCTTTACAGTCATGATCTTGGTCACAAGACCAAGGGTATATACAACATATTTTAATATGGACAATTAATCAGTATGATGTCCTTCCTTAGATCAGTGTTCCACTATTTCAAACTTTTGGGTTATCTCACGAGGCAGCCTGTTATGTCCAGATGGGATACCAATGGCAAAACCTTCCAGAGTGGCATACATCTGATGTATGACCTAAGCCCATGGGCATTAGGGTATATAACAAGACATATGAGAGTAAATCCTCAGACTGTCTCACTGCCTGTCTGAATACAGGTCCTGCATCCATCAGGCTTTTCTACTCATGATCGTTGGTACCTTTGGCTTTCACTGGTTGAGATAAGTGCCACAATAGAGAGCTTTCCTTTTATTTTCTGTCTTGTATTGCTGTTGATACTTTATTACATTTCAGCTAGGAGGGAGAAGTGTAGTTGTATTCAGCAGATTTCCTACAAAGGTCTCTAATCCCAGTGTCTGTTTTGCTTAGGTGCACAATTATGTGAATTGTATGATTTGACAGTCTTTCATACTTAAAACTTACAGATGTAACTTTCTTTCTTTCCTCAGTATGTACTTGGATACCCAGAGATTAAGAAGTCTTGACGAGACTAAGATCGCAGACCCTTCAAACCCTGATGTCTTGCCTATATTGAAAAAGAAATTTAAGAGAACTAGGCCTGACATTATGCCTGCCCGGTTGGACTCTGATGTACCCTCTGAGGTCTCGGACCCTGCAGCGTGCCTGATGCCTTCTCCGGTGCCTGCTACCATGACCCCTCAGGAGGCCAGTATGGCATCCAAGGTTTCTTTGTCCAAAAATACAGATGTTACCAACACTGGTGAGAAGGGCAACCCCATATAATTATCTCTGAAGGACCCTATGGTATACTGAAAGTTACGATTAGAGAGGAAATACCAGGATCACTTATAAAGGTACATCAGGGGTCAGAACCTCTATGTTTTGTGAAAGTGGATGCCACACTTAAAAAGAGAAAAACAGAAAACCAGAAATATTTTCTGTCCCCAGATGTCCAAGGCAAAGGAGTGGATTGATTTCTCCCAGGGCCTGTTTAATGCCATATTGGCACTCAAGCCACCATCTTTTACATCATCTGCTCCTACTTATGTTACACCATAAAAGCAACACTTAGAATCTTCTTCTGAGGATGAAAAGATAGACTCAAACCCTGACTACTTATTGGCCTACTCTTCTCAGATCCCTTCTGCAAGCCAGGTGACTTTAAATGATCAGTTTTCACTTTTCCCAGATTCCCCTGTTGAAGAAGCTTCATTTAGGGAATCCATCTGTAACATGACAAAATGCTTAGAATGGGAGTCTGAAGAGATTGCAGATGTGCAAAAAGATCATATAATCTTTTAGAGGTAGACACTGCTGCTCCTGTTCCTGTCCCTCCTATTCTGGACATCTTTCTCATTGCGTTTGCATCTGCTCCACTGCTCCTGACTCTCAGATACCAGCTCCTAATAGGCCTGAAACATTCTGTGAAGTACCTGAAGATTTGAAGTTTTTGTGCTGTAATCCCTTAGAAGTGGACTACTTTGAGAACGTCACCAAAGCAATGGGTGAGGGCAAAATGGTTCACATTGCCTACCTTGACCTGACCAAGGCATTGTTGACAAACTCAAGAGGTTAGGTATAAAACCTTATGTCACCCAGTGGATAGCCAGCCTGCTCACAGATGGCCCAGGAAATTAGAACTTGGGAGTCCACCTCTATAAATAAGCCAGTCACAAGCAAAGTCCCTCAGGGATATGTCCTGGGACCGCTCCTTTTTGGCATTTACTTCTCTGAAGTTAAGGCCAATGTTAGTGTCCTCTGGCTGACTAAATTTTCAGATGATTGCAAGTGAGGAGCAGTCATAGAATTCTGCATCAACACGGATGTTCTACACAGAGGGCTGACACAGACAAATAACTGGTGTCAGAGCCACGGATTAAAATCAAGTGCCAAGAAATCCATAATAGTATTCTTCGGGAAGTCATTCACCCCTGGTAATTATCACATTGAGAAAAAATACTGTTAACGTAGCCCAAAGGTTAGACTGGATATCAGGATAAATGTAGAACAAAACCAAAAGAACCACCACAGCTGAATATTCCAGTTTAGTACTTTAATAAAACAGCAAAACAATGGATAAACGCTTTCGCATAGATAAAACTACGCTTATTCATATCCTTAACAATACATTTTACTTGCATCATTTATATAGTATAAAAACATACAAATTAAGCAGTCATTGTCATCAATTAATCAAATCACATTTAAAACTCCAATTAAAAACAACACTACTTCTTAAAGTATCGGGCATCCAATTCTGGCTTAATGCATATACTGCTATTGAGCCCAGGATAAATATGTGCCTGAAGTCTTAAAATCCACCTAAGTTCAACTCTTTCTAGGTAATTATTATTGTCCCCCCCCTCTCATATTAACTATCACATGCTGTAAGACCCTGAAACTGAAACCATGCTTATTAAACTCCACAACATGCTTCGCTAAAGCATTTTGCACATTCCTGTTTCTAATATCACATAAATGTTGGTACATCCTATCTCTAAGACGTTTCAAGGTCTTACCAACATAAAACAATTATAATCATTGCAATTAGTAAGATAAATAATATTTGTACTATCACATGAGGCACTGAACCTAGGTTCAAATCTAAAATCTAGTGTGGGGTGAGGAAAACTTTGTGTTTTGCATACTACATCACACATCCAGCATTTCTTGCAGGGAAACATACCCATTTCATTCCCTTGAACTAGTTCCTGATGTTTCTCCCCACATAACAAACATTTTACTCACCCCACACTGGATTTTAGATTTGAACCTAGGTTCAGTGCCTCATGTGATAGTACGAATATTATTTATCTTGCTAATTGCAATGATTGTAATTGTTTTTATGTTGGTAAGGCCCTGAAACGTCTTAGAGATAGGATGTACTAACATTTATATGGTATTAGAAACAAGAATGCACAAAATGGTTTAGCGAAGCATGTTGTGGAGTTTAATACACATGGTTTCAGTTTCAGGGTCTTATAGCATGTGATAGTTAATATGAGATTCAAGACTGTTGTTTTTAATTGGAGTTTTAAATGTGATTTGATTAATTGATGACAATGAGTGCTTAATTTGTATGTTTTTATACTATGTAAATGATGCAAGTAAAATGCATTGTTAAAGATTTGAAGAAGCATAGTTTTATCTACGTGAAAGCGTTTATCCATTGTTTTGCTGTTTTATTAAACTACTAAACTGGAATATTCAGCTGTGGTAGTTCTTTTGGTTTTGTTCTACATTTGTCCTGATATCCAGTCTAACCTTTGGGTTACGTTGACAGTATTTTTTCTCATTTTAGTGGTTTTGGCTTGTCTACATATCCACATGGCTTATGGTGTTCAGATAGAGCTAGACTATACTCCTTTGAATGGTAATATGCGACCGGGATGTGACAGTATCATGCCTTTAAAATGGGAGAATCCTGTCCTAACTATGAACCTTGGGAATGTCCTCTAGCCATCGGTACAGAGTAGTACTGAAAGTTTCCATGATTTTTCGATGGGGGTAAGAGACCTGGAAGATGATTTGTATAAGCTTAAAAGATATGTATGGCAAAGGCAGCACTTCGAGGCGTGTTTGCACTTTCGGGTTATCCCGAGAGGAATGAGGGTGTTGAGCATTCCATCATATGGAGATACACACCCTGAATTGCTGAAGAGATGGCAACAGATGAATTTTGAGCCAAGTTATAATTATATGATACTGATCATTGAATATTTCCAACCGCTAGAGAATGAGCTCAAGGATAAAATACAGAAACTAACACCAGGACATTGTGAATAAATATGTAGGTGAATCATACACAAGCATACTGAATAACATCTATATGAATGTGTCCTTTTATGAAAACAGGTTAAAACAAACTAAACAGAGAAAAGTTGCAGAGGGACTTTAGAGACTTCAGTTCTGGCATCGTTTTTTCGGTACTTTTCCTTTAAACCCCTTCCACTTCATGCTGAAATGTTTTGCCGATATTTCAGCCACACAACTGGACCTTGAAAAGGTTTTCTGCAGCACAAGTACTCCATTACCTAGACGTGTTTTCTGAGGAAAGCAACAGTGTGTGTGGAAGGAGTAAGTATGCTGTGCCTGTTGACAAACCAAGCCCCTTCCTTTCTTGCCTTCATTCCGATGTGAGTAGAACAGTACATTGTGTACTGCATATCCTCAGCTTTCCAACGCGCAAGTCACGTCTCCTCTACAATCACTTGACAGCAACAGAAAAACTTTCTCATATAGCTCTACACTTTTTAACAACTGCAGTAGTCACAAAACACTACAGATTTTATTTCCACATGTTTCAGCACTGCTGTGATTCACCACTGACACACTTAAAGGAGGTTGTGGTGCATTAGTCTCTTCACCTAATGTACATCTCATACAACAACCAGCTTCTCTGGATTAATAACACTTTCATCACAATTCATACATACCAAAGTCAAACAAATGACTTACAAAGCATTACACTTTGTTCAATTCTCCCCAGTCTTTGTTAAGCTTTAAAACTGTGGTTAGTGACCTAAACTATGACTCCTTATACTACACATGACTGTTGGCAAACTCAAACTGTACAAATGTATTACTTGCATGATACTGACTGGAAGTTTTTTGCCAAGTCACTCAGCACATTAGCATGAGTCACAGTAAAGCTTTTAATAAAATACAAGTAAACAGAAGAAAAAAAAAATTTCTCTTCTTGTCACCATACCTCTATAAACCGTTACTTTGAGTCCAACCCAATTACTTCACTCTTCACACCAGCGCATAGTGGTAGGGGTTTAACGGAAAAGTACTGTTTTTTTCTTGGCCAAGGGCAGATAACTCATCTATGCAATCTGAGGGGAGTGTTCCCTCAAGGGATTTGCCTTCATTTTTGTCCTCGAATGATGTAACATCAGGTACGGCAGAGAATATAAATAGGAAATTGGGAGAACAACTGAACAGCAGTAGCAGTTCACAATTAATTGCATCACAGTGAGTGGTAGGACTGAGCTCCACCCCTCAGCCAAACCAGGAAGCAATGACTTCAGCTTCCACAAGAGCTAGACTGAAACAGCTAGCCCCAAACACAATAGAGCGTTTTTTACCGCTTCTGGTCCAGCAACACTCATACCAGTATCCCCGGTCAGCGAAAAGAGGTCTACGAAAGAGGAAATATTCAGGGGAAAGAGGAACATAGAACAGAAGGATGAGATGGTGAAAAGTTTGGTGATTAACCTGTCAGATTATACACTCACAGAGGAGGTCTCTGTCCTTAATAAAGGATTGACCTTTATACCTTCAACTGGAACCAATGTGAGTGAACTGTTGTTGACTGTTTAGTTGTAACCTTGCTTTAAAATTGCTATTTAAAGACATTAACAAACAAAATGTTGATGTTTTTAAAAGGAAAAACTCATTTATTCGTGTTGTTCCATCACATATAGAGATGTTTGTTAAAATATGTGAAAAAGAGATATATGAAAGTTTCCATAGTAAGAGTAAGGATGTGTTTCACAATTTAAGTAAGGATGAGAAACAGGCCCTATTCTCGTTACAAAATAATGTAAAACTTGGTATCAGACCTGCGGATAAAGGCAGGGGCATAGTCCTTATGAATAAGAAAGACTATAATCAGGCCATGTGTAATATGCTGAGTGAAACTGATGCATATAAGCTTTTGGATAGATCTCAGTATGAAAAGATTCTTAGAAATGTAAGAGATAGTTTATATGATCTACTTATGTGCAGACAATTGGATGAGAAACTTATTCCTTTTTTAATGTTGAACAACCTGTGATTCCTTGCATTAAGGGTTTACCAAAGGTGCATAAGTCCTTGCACCAACCTCCATTAAGACCTATTGTGGATGGAGGTGGGTGGGTCACAGAAACTGTTTCATGCTATATAGTAGGTAAATTAGGGCCCATAGCGAGGTGTATACCAACTATCCTGCAAGATACCACACATTTTATGAAGGATCTGAGAGAATGTGAGGAGAGACTTTATTTAGAAGGATACCTTATGGTTACCCTAGGTGTTCAAAGCCTCTTTACCTCACTTCCAAATGATTATGGCATTGAGGCGATAAGGGGGATTTTGAATGAGATGAGAACATTGTGCAATGAAGAAATTGTGAATTTGCACATTGTTGGAATTAGTATTGTCCAACAACGTATTTAAGTTTGATAAGAAGATATATTTGCAACAATGGGGTGTCGCTGTTTGCACCCCATGTGCAAATTCGTATGCAAATTTGGTTGTTCACTATTGGGAAAAACAGCATTTATTTGGTCATTGTCTTAGTACACACATTAAACTATATAGACGGTTTGTAGATGACTTTTTTTGTTTTGGGGCGGAGATCTTCCATCCTTAAAAGAGTTTATCACATACCTAGAATCTACAACTTTGTTTTTGAGGTTCACTATGACCCATTCCTTAGAAATAGTGGATTTTCTTGATGTATCAATACGTAAACATAAGGGAGGTAAAATTAATACCAGTTTGTATCGTAAAGAATGTTGGCGGAATAGTTTACTGGATCGCAGTAGCATGCATCCAGGGCATATATTCCAGAACATTGTGAAAGGACAGATAAATAGGGTGAAAAAACATCTGTAGTGATCAATTAACCATGGAGAATGAGGTTATGGCACTAGAGAGACTATTTATAGATGAGGGTACAAGGAGCCCGAGATAAATAGGACTAGAAATTAAGTCCTAAATGTAATGAAAGAACAGTGGGAGGAGTGCAAGTCAACATTGTTAGACAAGCCAGATAAACCAAGTAGAGATCGTAGAGTTTGTTTTATTACAAAATATACCAATGACAATAGGAAAATGTGCAATATTATTAAAAAGAACTGGCATCTGTTGACTCTTGATAGGGAGACAGCTGAATGGGTGGGGGAAACTCCCTGTTTTACTTATAGGAATAATAAGAACTTAAAATGTTTGTTATGCGGGGAGAAACAGCAGGAACTAGTTCAAGGGAATGAGATGGGTACTTTTCCCTTCAAGAAATGCAGGATGTGTGTGATATAGTATGCAAACCACAAAGTTTTACTCACCCCACACTAGATTTTAGATTTGAACCTAGTTTCATTGCCTCATGTGATAGTACGAATATTATTTATCTTGCTAATTGCAATGATTGTAATTGTTTTTATGTTGGTAAGACCCTGAAACGTCTTAGAGATATGATGTACCAACATTTATATGATATTAGAAACAAGAATGTGCAAAATGCTTTAGCGAAGCATGTTGTGGTGTTTAATACGCATGGTTTCATTTCAGGGTCTTACAGCATGTGATAGTTAGTATGAGAGTGGGGACAATAATAATAACCTAGAAAGAGTTGAACTTAGGTGCATTGTAAGACTTCGGGCACATATTTATCCTGGGGTCAGTAGCAGTATATGCATTAAACCAGAATTGGATGTCCATTCCTTTAAGAAGCAGTGTTGTTTTTAATTGGAGTTTTAAATGTGATTTGATTAATTGATGACAATGATGACAATGAGTGCTTAATTTGTATGTTTTTATACTATATAAATGATGCAAGTAAAATGTATTGTTAAGGATCTGAAGAAGCATAGTTTTATCTACGCGAAAGTGCCTATCCATTGTTTTGCTGTTTTATTAAACTACTAAACTGGAATCTTCAGCCGTGGTGGTTCTTTTGGTAATTATCACATTGACAACACACCCCTAAGAATTGATCCAGTAGTCAGGGACTCAAGGACACACATTGACAGTAATCTAGTCTTTGACCATCATGTGTCTATAGGAGTGAGGAAATCAATCTGTGCTGTGCAACATATAAACAAAGGTATGGCATCTAAGTCATTGTTTCACAGTATTTGACATGCCTTAGACCTGTCATTTAGTACAATGCCCCTTTTGGTATGTACCTAACAAGGCATATCCAACAATTAGAATGTCCACAGAAGTTCATCAGTGAAAGAATACAGAGTGCAACTGACATGTGTTATGCAAACTGCCTCAACGTCCTATTCCTGTATTCTGTCTCCTACACGCTATTCATAGGTTCATAGGTGGTACTAGCCTAATGGCTCTGGAGCCTTTACAAGCCTAGCCCATAAGATTACTCTGGCATCATGCCACCCGACCTTAGTTTGTAGTGCCTCTGTCGAGTAGAGCCACTGGAGTGATCCCCGGGGTGAATTTTCTATTTCCCATCCACTCATCAACATTTCTCTTAAAGAGGGCCAGTGAGGTGCTCTGCTTAACATGTATGAGAACTCTATTCCTTAGCATGGGCAGTCTCTGGGTTATGAGCCTGTACCTCCAGCATGTTCTGTTGATTGTGGTAGTGAGGTTGAGGTCTTTGGAGGTTGTGGTGTGGAGGGACTGGGATTTCTTTAGCTGTAACATTTCTAACAGAGCTGAGTCAGACATAGCTTTGTAAGTCAAGCAGAGATCGCCTCTAAGTAGGTGATATGAGACAGAGAATAGTTGGAGTTGTTTGAGTCTGCCCATATAGGACAAGTGTTTAAGGCCTAGGATCCTCTTTGTGAGGTACTTTTGCGGCCTCTCGAGTTGTTGCAGGTGTCTAGTGAGGTATATGCCAAATGGGGCATTGTACTCGATGATTGGCCTAAAGAGGGAAGAGTAGAGGGAGACAATGATCTATTTCTTCCTAGATGCAAAACCCTTAGTAATGAGATGTGCCACATAGAAGGACTTTCTGACCACAGTGGCAATGTGGTGGTCAAAAGAGAGGTTGCTGTCAGCCTGTTTTCCCAGATCTCTTATAACACCTTCTGTGTTCAGTGGACTACCGTCAATGTGGTAATTCAAGGGAACTGGGTTTTTTCCAAAGGGGATGACGACACATTTTTTGGCATTGAGCTTAAGGCCATGGTTCTGATGCCAGTCGTTCTTACTGAGGCCTTTCTGTAGGATGTCACCATCACTTGGGGAGTTAACAATAGCTCCCAACTTGCAATCTTCTGTGAACTTTGTCAGCCAGAGTCCCTTTGTGTTGGCCTGGACTTCAAAGAAGTAGATACCAAATAGGAGACGACCCAGGACCAAACCCTGTGGGACTCCACTTGTGACTGGTCTGCAGTCAGACTTGGAGTCAGCTACTTCACACTGTGGGTTCTATCTGTGAGCCAGTTTGCAACCCACCTAGTGATATAGGGTTTGATGCTGAGCTTACTGAGTTTTTCCATGATTCCTGAATGGGGAATGGTATCAAAGGCCTTGGCCAGATTAAGGTAGGCTGTATGAACCACCTTGTCTTCATCCACAGCTCTGGTGACTGACTCAAAGAAGTTGACCAAGTTGAGCAGGCATGCTCTACCCTTCACAAAACCAAACTGTGTAGGATCCAGAGTTTGGAGATTCCCTATATCCTTGTTTATTAGGTCCATGATGATGCGTTCCATAGCTTTGCATGTCAGACTCATCAGGCTAATGGGGCAATAATTCCCAGGGTCTGTAGTCACTCCTCTTTTGTGGAGAGAGATGACTGTAGCAATGCGCCATTCGGTAGGGACAAAGCCTGAGGTGAAGCTGTGATTGAACAGGGCACACAGGTGAGGTGCCAGTTCACTCTGTAGTTCATGTAGAACACAGCCATGGATATTGTCAGGTCCCATAGAAGCTGTATTCTTGGCCTTGGACAGTGCTGTTTCAACCTGTGCAGCAGTAATACTGGGTGCCTGGCAATCTACTGGTATTGTGATTGGTCCTTTGGGGGGGGGGGGGTGAAGTTAGCACTGAATCTGTCGGCCAGTATATTGACAATATCTGTTGGCTCGATATAGGAGGTACCATTGTGCAGTAGCTCAGAGCAAATCTGGGTACTGCCGTTGAGGTTCTTTACACAACTATAGAAGGCCTTGTGGTTGTCTTTACTATCTGCTGCAATTCCCTTTTCATAGCTAGCTTTAAAGTATTTGAAGAGGGATCTCTACCTTTTGTTGAGGCTGACAGGGGAGTTTTTCCAGTCTTGGGACTTCGTCTTATTCCGCATCAGTTTCTTCCTTCTGTTGTAGAGTTTATGGCAGGGGACTACCAGATTGGCTTCCTTTTTTTGAGGAGAGCGTCTTGGTTCTATTGGGTAAAGCGAGATCCATGCATTTGTGTATGTGTTCATACAGTGCATTGGTGCATGATTTGACGGTCATGCAACTATTCTCCATTTGCATGGGTGCCATGAAGTTAGCCACCTCTGATGTTCTTCATCTGTCCGCTGTCCTCGGTCGGCCGATACCAAAAGTATAGGCTGGGGTCGGGGGGCAGCACAGCCCTGACATCAGCATGGTCCGATGCAGAAGCAGCGCGCAAGTGCCGTTGCTTTCTGAAATTTTTTTTTTTTTTAGGTTTCAGATTTACGGATGTCAGAAAAAGTGAATAATTGCATTTCTTGTGGAAAGCGATACCCGCGCAAGGATACCACTACTTTGTATTCCTTGCTTGGGATTAATAAGCGCACTATTAAGAGAAGGCTAGATTTTCTAGGTTAGTCTTTGGCAGGCGGTGTAATAATAATATGCCGGGCCGGATCCTCCACCTGACGCCCACGAAGAAAGTCCTTTAGAGACTACAGTGGAACAGGTGGATCCACTGGCCTCACAGGAGTCAGGTCAGGCTGAGGGGCCTCTCAGGTTTCTATTCTCCCTTCTATGGCCTTCTGCTACTGTTTCTAGGGCTCCTTCTAAGGGCAGGTCTGTTTTGCCTTCTTCTGGTGTTAGTTCTGGTTCTTCAGGGTCTGTTGATTACTTTAATTAGAGTTGGAAAGTTTGGAGCAGGCCTCAGATGATCCTGAGTCTTCTACTGAAGACATTCAAGATTTTCCTCCTTATTTTCATTTTCAGAAACCTTACACTCTATGAGGGAACATTTTAAGTGGGAAGGACAGGATTACTCAGATTCCAGAAAGAGCTTAGGAGTTCTTGTTTTTTTTACACATGCAGACTTGGCTATACCTCCCTTTTTTGATGTGTGGTCAGGATGTTTTTTCAGGCCTCATAATTTAGATTCTATGCCTCCTGCCTTCCTTTTAAACCCAGAACAGACAGGTGGTAGTACCTGAGGCTCATAAATATCTATATAAGAGTCCTATGGCGGACCCAGAAACTATTAGTCAGGGGCCTAAGGGTGTTAGGGCTTCTGTTGTAAAGAATCCGGTTCCTCTAGATAAGGAAGCTAGAGCTTTGGACAGATGTGTATACCTCTTCTACTTTAGCAATGAGGGCTTTAAATTGCCAGTTTCATATGTTGAAATATCAGAATTTCCTCCTTTCTCAGCTAAAATCTAAAGTGGATGCCTTGGCAGAAATTGCAAGATTTGGTGCATGTTTCTGAACAGGTGGAAACATTCTTTGCAGTGTGGCTTTGATGCTTTACAGGCTTCTTCTAGAGTGGCTGCCACTGGTTCAGTTCTTAGGATCAGAATTTATCTGAACATGTTAAATCTATTCTGGATGCCCCTTTACAATCTGAAGTTTTGTTTGGTCCCCTGTGGAGTCTGTTTTAAATGGAGGACAAGGCTAAGTCTATGCAGACTGTTAAAGATTTTTGCAGGTGCAACCTCCTAAGTTTAGTAGAGATTGGCCTGCTAAGGGGTGGCGTACCCTTCTTCTGATTCTCAGTCTAGGGGTAGATCTAGCGGGTAGTGGGGCAGAGCTCAGGGTACCTTCAGGCCAAGAACATGGGCCCAATGACCTGCATTTTCAGCCACCCAAGACAAATGGGTGTTGGACATTATAAACAAAGGTTACAAGTTTTATTTGATAGAGGCTCACAAACAGATTTCATTACTTCTTCACATGGGAGCTTACAGCCAGTACCTCTTTCAGAAGTGGGTCTTTTATCTCTCCTCAACACTTATTTGCACATTCCAAAGTTCAAAATGTTGACATTACAACAGCTTTTACCTCTGCTGGGAAAAGATCACTGGATGGTAACTCTGGATCTAAAAGAGGCTTATCTTCATATTCCTATCAGGCCCAGTTGCAGGAAGTACCTGCGTTTTCAAGCTGGAAATTTACATTATCAGTTCTCTGTTGGCTTATCTACTGCGCCAGAGTGTTCACAAAGGTTCAGGCTCCAGTGATAGCCATTTTCAGGATGGAAGGAATACAGATTTATCCTTATTTGGACGATTGCCTGATTATTGCACAAGACAAGGACAAGCTTCTTCAGCATCTACAGTATGTGATGGTAGTGTTAAGATGCCTAGGGTATTCTAACAAAGTCCAGTCTAGTACCCTCTCAGGACATGTGCTTTCTGGGTGTGAGACTGAATACAGCTTCCCAGATGGCCTTTTGACCCGGACAAACAGAAAAGCCTTTCACTTTATTTCCATCAAATGTTTCTACAGTCCAGGCTGACTGCAAGGACAGTCCTTCAAGCCTTGGGGTTCATGGCATCTTGTATTCTGGTGCTTCCCAATGCCAAATTGCATATGAGGAAGCTTCAATGGTATCTCAAAATGTATGGACACAACACTGCCAAGATCTAGACACTGTCATTCAGATAATACCTTGCATTCAGAAGGAATTTTTGTGGTGGGCTCAGGAATGTCACCTAAACAAGGGACTCTCTGTGACCCGACAGAGAGTGAGTCAGATTCTAACGACAGATGCCTCGGACAAGGCTTGGGAGCACACCTCAATGGAAAATGGGTGCAAGACACGTGGCCTGCCAGACTTCAACATTTGCGTATCAACTTGAAGGAGATGTTAGCAGTTCAATATGCATTGATGGCTTTCAAGGATTTACTTCACCCAGGGCAGGTGTTGATTCTAACAGACAACACAACTGTCATGTGGTACATCAACAAGCAAGGGGAACTCATTCGCTTTGCAGACAAGCGATGATTTTGTGGGAGACAGCTCTCAGTTACAACCTCAATCTTCAGGCAAGGTTTCTACCAGGAGCACAGAACTCCTTAGCAGATGTATTGAGCAGACAACTAGTGGATCCTCACGAGTGGAAATTGGATCCTCATGTATTTCAAAAGTTGACAGTGTCATGGGGAACTCCAGACATAGATCTGTTCGCTTCTCCACTAAATTACCAGTTGCCAAAGTTTTGCACAAAAAGGTTTCATCCCACAGCTTGGAAGGTGGACGCTCTGTCATTCAGCTGGAATAATCTTCATGTATATGCCTTTCCACCTCTACCTCTTCTGCCCAAGGTTCTCTTGAAGGCCAGACAAGACAAGCCATCCATGATTCTGATAGCACCGGATTGGCCTCGACAACACTGGTACCCACTGCTGAGGAGTTTGGTACGAGAGCCTCCATGGCCTCTGCCTTTGATTCCGCACCTTTTGTCTCAGGAGGGCAATCACTTTCTCAATGTCAGAATTCAGTCTCTGCATCTAACAGCCTGGCATATTCTGTTTTAGACTCTGGAGGTTCTCAGCTTCTACAACAAGTTTTGAATGTTATTTTGGAGGCCAGGAGGCCTAGTACAAGGAAAGTTTATGCTGATAAATGGAGGAGATTTTTATTTGGAGCAAAGGAAGGACTTTGATGTTTCCAAGCCTAATTTGAGTGCTTCTTTACAATATCTTACTGAGTTATTGGACAAAGGTTTGTCCTTCTCCTCCATAAAGGTTCATGCTGCAGCCATTTCATTATGACTGTGACCCTCCTTTATTCTCTCATCCTTTGTTTAAGCAGTTTCTCAGAGGGGCTAAGAATATAAGACCCCGAGCTCCTACTCCTGCTTGGGATCTCAATTTTGTGTTGGAAAAGCTTACTCTACAACCTTTTGAGCCTGCAGCTACTGCCGAGTTAAAGTATTTGTCATGGAAGACTGCTTTTTTGTTGGCCATTACTTGAAGGGTTTCTGAATTACAGGCCCTTATGGCAGTGGAGCCTTTCTTGATTTTTCATAAGGATAGGGTATCTTTGCCTACTAATCCTTCCTTTATGCCTAAAGTGGTTTCTAGTGTGGCCTTAAACCAAACTATTCATTTGCCTACTTTTTATGCAAATCCCCAAAATAAAGGGGAGAAGATTTTGCATACTTTGGATATTCACAGGCAGTTGCGTTATTATTTGAGCAGAACCAGGGAGTTCAGACAGTCTCAGCAGTTGTTTGTTTCTTTTGCTTTGGGTTCACAGGGTAAACCTGTTTCAAAACAAACTATTTCTAAATGGATTGGGTTTTGTATTTCTTTTGTTATTCCCATCATGGTAAGGAGATTCCGGCTGGAATCAGACCTCATTCCACTAGAGCTACTGCAACTCTACTGCCTTTCTAAGGGGGGTAGCTACAAAGGATATTTTGGAAGCAGCCACTTGGAGTTCAGTACATACTTTTTCTAAACATTACCACCTTCCTCTTTATTCTAAGTCTAGGGCTGGATTTGCCACTGCAATATTACAGGGCATTTTAGCAGCTCCTAATGCTTTATGATTTTGCCAGCCTCCCTTTCCCGTTGCTTTGGGATTCTACCCATAAGTAAGGACTGCAGCAATGTGAGATGAAGAACATAGTACAGTTTTGTACCTACCATAAATGTAGATGTTCGAAGATCCACATTGCTGCAGTCCAATTTCCCTCCTTCCCTCTGTAGCTTAGCATGGTTATGTGGTTTGGGTGATGGCTGTAGTTGGGCATATCTTTTGGGAAGGTACTCTGTTTTTTGGCTGTGGCCTTTCTTTTTAGGGCCTTCTGACATCTGGGGCAAGAAAAGACTGAGGATATGACGTCGGTCATGCGCTTTTATACCCTGACGTTCTGATGTGCGCCCATGACCGACGTCAGCCTAATACTTTGGTATTCGGGCCGACCGAGGACAGCAGACTACCCATAAGTAAGGACTGCAGCAATGTGGATCTTCGAACATCTACATTTATGGTAGGTACAAAACTGTACTTTTTTAGGAGCCCAAAGTTAACTTTGGGGAAGTTTTTCATGGTGGTTACCTTTGTGGGGAGGGATATGGATTTCCAAAGTGATTAGTTTGTTGTCTGATCTAACTAGGGAGGAGTTGACTGTTGGTGTAGAGAAACGGTTGCCCATGTTAGTAATGCCCAGGTCAAGGATGTTGCTACCTCTAGTGGGGGTAAGAACAAGCTGGTCCACAGCATTGGAATTAATGAATTCCAGAAAGCATTGGACAAGTGTATTGGTGCATGAGTAGTTTTCCCAGTTAATGGAGGGGTAGTTGAAGTCACCCAGTATGAGAGTGTTAGGTTGGACCGTAATATTCTCCAGGGTGAGAGGAAGAGGTGAGGAGATCTATGATCTGGCTTACAAGGCATTGTCAAACCCCACCCTGATAGACTTCCTGCTTATCCATAAAACAGCACCAGAATTCCCCATTCTAAAGACTTAAACCTTGCCTGTGATATAAGTAGGTCCTGCTGGAGAGACTGGTATTTATGCCAGAGACTACCAATTATTTGGAACATGCTCCCCATCCATGTGAAGCAGAGTTCTTCCCAAACCCAATTTAAATGTAACTTGGACAGTTGGATGGGGAACAGGAAAATTATCCCTGTTTGGCACTTGTGTCTCTAATTGACACAGGTAGCCTGTAAATTGTTCATCTCTCTGGCTCCAGCTTGTAAATGTTTAATCTCCAAAGCCCCTGCTAATAATTATCAAGGGTACGAGAACTTGTCAGAGATTTGGGATGCATGGCTAGGCATAAAAAGGCCATTGTAGTCATTAGCCTAGTAAACACTTGTGGAGTAGGTTTTTCCATGTCTTCTGTGGTTACAGTCGGGCCTACTAAACTCCTACCTGCTAGTGATGACCTTCCCTCAGATAAAGACATCAGAGTAATAGACTGCGGAAAACTGGTATATCCTACTTTCACCCTAGCCTTCAGAGCTCTGAACTCTCAGACCCAAATGACTAAATGTTTGCTATCTTGGGAATCTAAAACAAAGCTCTTCGTTACAATGGAAAGGCCAGATAGTAGGCACCAGGTCATGTCTATGGTCGCTCAAGCCTTACAAGTGGCCAAGTATAGCATCAAATTCAGCTATGACACAGTAGACGCTTGCTCCAGAGCAGCTGCCACAGAGTCTGCTGTAAGGTATGCATGTTTACACTTTCAATCCCTCCCTAAGGACATTGAAGTCAAACTTCTAAGTTTTCCTGTGAAAAGGGACTATTATTTGGCTCTGATGCTACCATTTTGTTTAAAATCTTACAAGAACCGGGAAAATTATTAAAGATTACAGACAAGTTTTCCTTATGCTTCCCAGATACTAGAGAAACTGCCCTGCTAAGCCTACTTCATGTGCCTGCAGGGAGTTCAGGTCCTCTCATAAGACCAAGAAAATGCTAGGAAATGATTCCAAGACAAAGTAGACAGGGATCCCCAATCAAGGAGGCCTCCCTACATAGACAAGTCAACCTTACTACCGTTTTTGCTCCCCCTCACCTCAGTCCCAGTCTCCCCCATCCAAAAGGTTCACTTCTATAAAGAAAATGGCAGCTCATTACCACAGACAAATGGGTTCTCTCCCTTATTTGACTTGGTTACAAAAATGACTTGAAAGTCCCTCCATTCAGGGGCATCCCTCCACCAACTCGCAGTCAGATAAAGCTACTCTCTCCCATCATTCAGGCCTTATGTGACCAAGGCATGATAGAACCTGTGCGACAACAGTACATTACATGGGGAAAAAGTTCTATTCAAGACTTTTCCTTGTTCAGTGAAAAGAGGGAGAATAGAGACTTGTACTGGATCTGTCCACTCTCCATACCTTTTTTCTAGGTCCCCTCTTTCATAATGCTATTCCTCCAGACTCTTGTGCCCTTCATTATTTCACAAGCTTTTCTGGTGTCCTTTTATTTAAAGGACACCTACCTTTACATTCTAGTTCACCCTACCTTCAGGAAATTTCTGAGGTTTTCATCTTGCTCATCACATTATTCTCTTCTAGGACCTTTTGGACTTTCTACAGCCCCAGAGGTTTTCACAAAGTGTCTAGCTCCATTTGTAGCTTTCTGCAGGAATCAGGGAATTTAAATATTCCCTTACTTGGATTACCTCTGAAGGAGGCAAGCTCTTCATATA
Organism: Protopterus annectens; assembly: GCF_019279795.1. Classification (NCBI taxonomy): domain Eukaryota; kingdom Metazoa; phylum Chordata; order Ceratodontiformes; family Protopteridae; genus Protopterus; species Protopterus annectens. Next base: position 444,861,832 of record NC_056726.1, read on the forward strand.
CCTTTTTTGCTGCATCACAATTTCACCAGGTCTCTCCATAAACACTTCAATAAATCCACTCTGGAATAAACCCAAGACCTAGTTTTCTTGGGCTGCAGAGTTAGATACCAAACTCATGCAAGCTCCCCCCCCCCCCCCCACACACACACACATTGTACGGTCTTTCTCTAGTTGTTTCCAGATGTTCATCGTGTTACACTGCTGCAGTCATCACACTTGGGTTATCCTGCCGTCAGGCGATCCCACAGTTGGCCAGAGTTCCAAAGTCTTGGTCCAGCGTCGGTTACTGTCGCTTCTTCCCTGACGTCAGTGCGCCAGGGGTATACAAGAGGCATCCAACGCCATTTTCTTCAGTCTTTCTTGCCGAGCGGTGCCCGAAGCAGAAGCAGTTTGCAAGTGCCAGTCGGCCGACTCCTGAGATTTTCAAATCGAATTTCAGACCGAAGTCTTCAGTAAAGCTAAGTACCCCATTGGGGAACCTTTTCTTGCCTCAGTCCGATGTCAGAAAAAGTTAACAATTGCATTTCTTGTGGGAAGCAAATACCTCATAAGGACTTGCATTCTTCTTGTATTCCTTGCCTAGGCCCAGACCACAACGTCACAGGTTGTCGGTTTTGTGCTAGATTTAATAAATAAACTATTAAACGTCGGTTTGATTTCGCCCGACATTATTTTGGTAGGAAATTTAATTATACCATGCCGTCGGAGCAACCGACGACCGGAATGCATAAAAAATGCAAAGATAAGGACAGGCAGTCGAGACCCAAACAGACTCCGAGGCCTGTGCTAGGCCAGTCGCCGGTTCTCCGGTTTTCAGTGAGGCTCCTAAGCAGCCCCTGACGACCGCTGATTTAGAACCCCAGGCGACATCCGATTCCCAAACGGAGATTGCTAGGCCTCCACAACCTTTACCTTTAGGCCCTTCCAACTCCATGCCTGAAGGAGATTCCAGTGCAGTTCAATTGCAAAAGGTGTCTTCAGACCGACTACACTCACTATTAAATCCTATGCAAAGCTGAAAACTCCTTTAAAAACAAAGAAGACTGTACAGCAGTCTCCAGTACAAGGCCCCATGCCTAAGAAACAGATGCTTAAGATGGCTGAAGACTTAATTATCCTAATCAGGGGTTCCCATCCCCCTCCTGATAAAAGGCCAAGACAGAAGAAGGACTACGCTTCCTCTGACCAGGTTTCAATTTCCTCAGACTCTTCAGAGGAACAGGAATATTCCTTTCCCCCTTATGAAGACTCTGATGCTGAAGAGTCTATCCCTTCAGCATCTCCCCCAGAAGACTACTCTTTTGGGGAAACCTTACATACCATGAGGGAACATTTCCACTGGGAAGGCCAGGATTACTCTGATTCTAAGAAAAGGCTCCGAGAGTTCCTTTTACTACCCCAACACAGACCACTTGCTATTCCACCCATGTTAGACATTGTGGATGATGTTTATTCAGAATCTAGCCTTAACCTAGATTCACTGCCTCCTGCACCAGCCAAACCAGACAGATACTACAGAGTCCCTGACTCACACAAATTCCTATATAAAAGCCCTGTGGCAGACCCAGAAACCATTTCCCAGGGTCCCAAGGGGGTTAAGGCCTCTATTGCTAAAAATCCTGTGTCCTCTGAAAGGGATTCTAGAGCACTAGACAGATGGGGAAAGAAAGTATATACCTCAGCTACTCTAGCTATGAGGGCCTTAAATTGTCAGTTTCACATGCTGAAATATCAACAATATTTGATGTCTCAATTAAAACAAAAAATGCTCACATATACAGAACAGCCTGATTACAAGGAAATGCAAGATTTGTTGCATGCAGCTGAACAAGTGGGAAAACATACTTTGCAATGTGGATTTGATTCATTGGAAGCTTCTTGTAGAGCAGCAGTGACAGGGTCTGTCATACGTAGACATGCTTGGTTAAAATAACAAACTTTACCTGATCATGTTAAAGCAAAGTTATTGGATGCACCTTTACAGCAGGATGTTTTATTTGGTGTAAAAGCAGAAGAGGGTTTAAAGAAAATGGAGGATAAGACAAAATCTATGCAGACGGTCAAGGATTTTTTACAGGTTCAACCCCCTCGTTTCAGCAGAAATTGGCCAACCAAAAACTAGTCCTTTCCAGCTTCTGCCAGACCACAGAGGGGCAGATACAGATGCCCAAGGGGCAGAGGCCAGTCACAAGGCTCTTACCAGCCTCGACAATGAGGTGCCACAACCCAAAAAAGAGGAGAACACAGGTCTCAAACCACCAGAAGACAAACACAATGACTTACCCCTCAGACTATCAAGCAAAACCCTCTTGGCAGCTCCCTTGGGGGGAAAACTAGCACGTTTTGCAGACAACTGGCACATCATCACAAAAGACAAATGGGTCCTAAATATTGAATCTCAGGGATACAGATTCCACCTTCACACTTTGCTAAGGATAGAAGGAATGCCAAACCTGCCACCAAATCAATGGGCAGAGGCTCAAAAACAAATTTCAGCTCTCATGGACATGAGAGCCATTCAGCAGGTTCCTACATAGGAGCAAGGACAAGGATTTTACTCAAGACTCTTTCTAGTTCCCCAAAAGGACAAAGCCTGGAGACCCATTCTGGACCTCTCAATTCTAAACACATATCTAGAAGTACCCAAATTCAAGATGCTAACACTACAGCAACTTCTTCCCATGCTGGGCAAGAAGGCTTGGCTAGTAACGTTGGACCTCAAGGAGGCATACCCGCATGTCCCAGAAGATACCTCCGATTTATAGCATGTTCAACCCATTACCAATTCTCTGCAGTGCCCTTTGGCTTATCTACTGCGCCCAGGGTCTTCACAAAATGCCTGGCACCAGTAATTGCATACTGCAGACAAAGAGGGATTCAAATATATCAAAACCTGGACGACTGCCTTATTCAAGCAGAAAGCAAGGATATGCTATTAAAGCATCTGGCGTTTGTCAAAAACCTACTAAGTTGCTTAGGGTACACAGTAAACGAAAAGAAGTCAAAACTAGTGCTCTCACAAGACATAATATTCCTGGGTGCCAGCTTAAATACAACGGCCCAGATGGCTTATCTCATGCCAGACAAGCTAGGACAACTGACTCAATACTTCAAAATGATGGCAACAAAGACCCAACTCCCTTCAAGAAAAATTCTACAGGCCTTGGGATTCATGGCATCTTGCATACTACTAATACCATTTGCAAAACTGCATATGAGGAAATTACAATGGTATCTGAAAAGCGTATGGACTCAACACAGCCACAGCTTGGAAACAATAATTCCACTTATTCCCTGCCTTCAACAGGAATTTCTATGGTGGGCTCAGGCATGTCACCTCAACAAGGGTCAGCCTTGTACCTTACCCACAGCCAGGCAAACTATAACAACAGGTGCATCGGATTATGCCTGGGGAGCGCACATGGCAGGACAGTGTATTCAGGGCAAATGGTCTGCAATCCAAAGGCATCTACATATCAATCAAAAAGAGATGCTAGCTGTACAAAATGCCCTAACAGCTTTCAAGGACCTCCTACCTCCAGGACAACTAATAAAGACGGACAACACCACAGTGATGTGGCACATAAGCAAGGGGGCACACACTCCTACCCCCTATGCAGACAAGCAATGACCTTGTGGAACACAGCACTGACCTACCAAGTTCAACTACAAGCACAATTCCTGCCAGGAAAGAAAAACACATTGGCAGACGATCTAAGCAGAAACATCATAGATCCTCACAAGTGGAAACTAGATCCACAAGTATTCGCAATGATAACTCAAAAATGGGTGTGCCCAGACATAGATCTGTTTGCTTCCCCCCAAAACTACCAACTACGGAAATTCTGCACAAGGGCATACCACACACTAGCTTGGAAAGTGGACGCCCTCTCATTCAGTTGGAAAACATTGACAGTGTATGCCTTTCCTCCACTGCCTCTTCTGGCAAAGGTGCTGCTGAAAGCCAGATTACAGAGGCCACAAATGATACTCATTGCTCCAGACTGGCCACGCCAACACTGGTATCCAATACTAAGGAACATGGCTCAAGGCCCACCGTGGATTTTACCTCCAATTCCTCACCTGCTCACTCAGCAAAACAATCAGATTCTACACAGCCAGCTCAAGACTTTAAATCTGGCTGCATGGCAAATTGCCTAAACAACCAGTCAACACTTCTCTCTAAAGCTGTGATGGACGTCATTCTGGAGGCCAGGAGGCCCAGCACCAGGAAAGTCTATTCAGACAAATGGAAAAGATTCTGCGCCTGGAACCAGGCTAAAGGCCAAAATACCCTTGTCCCAAATATTCCTCAGATTCTTCAATATTTAACTCAGATGTTGCACAAAGGACTTTCCTTCTCATCTATTAAGATCCACGCCTCAGCTATTTCAGCTCAATACAACACGGATCCTCCTATATTTTCACATCCATTACTAAAACAGTTCCTCAGAGGGGCTAAGAACATAAGACCGCCCCGGAGAGCACCAACACCAACTTGGGATCTCAACTTTGCTTTGGAAAAGCTTACACTACCACCATTTGAACCAGCTTTCACAGCTGATCTACAGTTCCTATCATGGAAAACTGCCCTGCTGCTAGCAATAACTTCAGCACGAAGAGTCTCAGAGCTACAGGCCCTAATGGCAGTGGAGCCTTTCATCATTTTTCATTGACAGAGTCTCTTTATGAACTAACCCTTCCTTTATGCCAAAGGTGGTATCCAGTGTGGCCATAAACCAAACCATTCATTTGCCCACCTTTTATCCAAACCCCCAGAACAAAGGGGAAAGGCTCCTGCACTCTTTGGACATTCACAGGCAATTACGTAACTACTTGGATAAAACTAAGGCTTTCAGAAAATCTGACCATCTCTTTGTATCCTATGCTGCAGGATCACAAGGAAAGGCTATCTCAAAACAGACCATTTCAAAATGGATACGACATTGTATCCGTTTCTGCTACACACACCATGGGAAACCTGTGCTTGGTAACATCAGGCCCCATTCCACCAGGGCTACAGCAACATCAACAGCCTTCCTCAGAGGGGTACCAACCAAGGATATTTTGGAGGCTGCAACTTGGAGTTCAGTGCACACCTTCACTAAGCACTATCACTTACCTCTATACTCTAAAACCAGAGCTGGCTTTGCCACTGCAGTTCTGCAGGGCCTACTAGCCTCTCCAAACCCTGTTTAGTTCCACCACCCATCCTTAGCTTTGGGATTCAACCCAAGTGTGATGACTGCAGCAGTGTAACACGATGAACATAGTACAGTTTTGTACCTACCATAAATGTAGATGTTCGAGTGTTCACACTGCTACAGTCCAGGTTACCCTCCCTCCATCCCCTCTGACCTAGCTGAACTTTTCTATACCTTTTCTATCCTGTACAACCTTTGTGGTGTATTTGCTTGTAACTGAAGGTATTCCTTTTATTCCTTTTACATGTTTTATTAGCAATATGTATTGCCAACCTACTTGGGGGCACCTGACATCTGGGGCAAGAAAAACTGAAGAAAGTGGCATTGGATGCCTCTTATATACCCCTGGTGCACTGACGTCAGGGAAGAAGCGACAGCAACCGATGCCGGACCAAGACTTTGGAACTCTGGCCGACTGTGGGATCGCCTGACGGCAGGATAACCCAAGTGTAATGACTGCAGCAGTGTGAACACTTGAACACCTACATTTATGGTAGGTACAAAACTGTACTTTTCTTCTACCCCTTCAGTCTTTTGGCAGCAAGAGAAATCCTCAAGACCTTGGGGTTTGTGGCTGCAACCATACCTATGGTTCATTTTGCTAGGCTCCATAAGAGAAAGATCCAGTGGTACCTAAAATCTATTTGGTCTCTGCAGTCCAATATACTGGACACTCAGATTCCTCTTCTCCTTTGCTTAAAGCAAGAAATCCATTGATTGATGTCACAGGTAAACTTCATCCCAGGTCTGCCTTTCAAACTGCAGATGCCACAACAGAAATTGCACACAGATCCCTTAGATGTTGCATGGAAGACCAGTGGCCACAGAATCTGAAGTCAGAGCATATCATCCTGAAGGAGTTGCAGACTCTAATACTGGCCCTGCTGGCTTTCTCCCACTCCTAGACCCCAATACCCCTCAGTATTTTCGCAGACAATGTCTCAGTCATGTGGTACATGACTCTGAATGGAGAATTGATAAATCAGCAAGCAAAAGAAAGTAGTATTGCTGGAATTGGTGAGTACTTTCATGAGGTGGACCCTGTTTTTTTACAAAATCTCACCAAGATGACAGTGATATATAGACTGCATTTTATATAGCATGTATCATGGACAGAAGTAAGTTCAAACACAAAAAAGATAATTGGGTGCATATGACTCAGGATAAAAAGCGCCCAATCCTGGTAGGCGCACTGGTGCGCAGACTGGAAAAAAAATGACAGTGTAGAATACTCAAGACATGGAAACATTCTTACAATGGCTTTAGGCCAGGCTCAGGAGAAGGATGGTCTCCCTGTTGTAGAAGGAAGTAGTAGTCCATAAAAATCACAAAAACTGATAGGCCAAAAAAGAGCAATAAAGACAATAGAATGGACTGTTGAGGATAAGAAAGAAATTATGTATTGTTAGTATTGTGCAAGAAGCCCAGAGTTTCCAGCCAGAAGATATAAGCAAGATGAAGAGACAAATTAGAGGAAAGAAAAATACTTCCACAAGAAAAACTGTCAGAACCATTAAATAAATACTTGCATTTGTTAATACCACAGATGTATGAAAACCATTGTATAGACCAAGAAACCTTGGGACATTTGGATAAATAAGTGATTGAGGAAGTGCAAACATATAAATAACAAAATCTACAGACTTTTAAAAGGTAAAAAAGAAAGAAGGGCAAAGGAAAGAAAGAGAGATCTGATGGTGCAATATTTATGCAAAGGAGAAAGCTAAATTAATCAACACAAATAAGGCAACCTCAAAGATATTTGAAGAGAAGTGCAGGCAAAGGCATTCAGATATGGAAAATTTCACAATACAAAAAGTAAGATCACAAAGAGGGATTGTATAACAGAAGATTAGTAAAAAAAAAAATAGAAGCTGAAGTTATGGAATACAAGTAAAGTGAAGGATTTAGTGTAGAAAGTCTTAACACAGGTTACATCACAGCATGATGGAACAATGAGTCCCCCAAGTAAGGAGAAAATGGGAGGAGCAGGAGACATCTGAAGAAGAAATATGGATATGGGAAAGAAAGAGATTTACTGTGGTGCAATGTTTATGCAAAGGAGAAAGCAAAACTAATTAGTACAAAAAGAGCAGTATCAAAGATGTTTGAAGAGAAATACAGGCAAAGGGATTTGGACATAGAACATTTACAGTACAAAAAATAAGAAAACAGAGGAAAAGTAGAAAAGAGGATTAGTAATGGAGAAGTTAAAGAAATAGAAACTGAAGTTATGGTTTACCTGCGAAGTCCAGGATTTACTGTAGAAAATCTAATTCAGATACCATCATAGCTGGGTGGAGCAATGGCTCCCCAAATTAAGGAGAAACCAGTAAAATGGGAAACATCTTATCAGTTGGCATATGAAGATACATTGGAGCTTTCCATAAGAAACCAGTACAAACGTTCAATTGGAGTTGCTCAGTAAGGGAAGGAACAGGAAACTGTGGCTACTCTAACGCAGTCAGTGTTGTGGAGTGATAGGCCATTGAGTTCCCATATGTAAGAGCAACATATGACACAGGATGAAACTGAAGTGAATGTGGCACAGGAAGATACTCTGGAACTTTCTATATAATGCCTGCAGGAAATGGAGAACAAAGAAGGTGCCCTCAGTTTAGAAAAAATGATCTAAGAGAAGAGTTGCTTGATCTAATAGAGATGGACAGACATATTAAAATCAATGAAAGAAATAGATTACAGAAATTCAATAAAACCCAGAAAGTTAGAAGTTTGATAAAACAAATGAAAACAGTAATAAGGACTGTTCATAGAGATTCATGTGATATAACAGAAGTAAATAGTATATATTACTGTGCAGCTAAATTAATAACAGATAAAGCCTTACCACAAAAACACAGGGTAGTAAGGGAAAGGAAGGGGAGAAATCGAATGCTATCATGAACAGAGAAAATTATAAAGGAATTAAGACAAGAAATGTCACTGCTAGAAAACTACAGAAGATGGAACAGATAAACAAAATTACTCAGAAAAAATGTGATAAAATCAATGCACAGTATCAGAACAGATCAGGATCTATCACGCACAAATAATAAACTAAAAATATCAGCACTGGCAGAAAAACTTAGATGATATGCAGATAAATATGAAGGAAAAGTACAAAATAAGCAATTTATTGATGATCAGAAAAGATTTATAGACAATTAGGAAACAAGGCAAAATGAATTGAAACACCACCAAAAAAGAAGAAATAGATACATTTTGGAGGAATATCTTTGTGGATCCTGTGGAGCATAACAAAGTTGCTAAATGGATAGAAGAAGAAAAAGAAAGAATAAGAAGTTCAAATGTACAGGATATGAAATGGGATGAAGTAACAACCAGAGCGTTTGAAACAAAGTTAAGAAAAGCTCCTAATTGGAAAACCCCAGGCCCAGATGTAGTACCTAACTTCTGATTAAAAGTATTAACATCTTTGCATGAAAATGTAGCCATGAGTAAGAACTATTTATATGCGCACCCCAAACAGACACTGGCGTGGTTAACAACAGTACCAACTTAAGGGTGAACCTGCAAGTTATCCAAAAAATTATAGACCAATAACTTGCCGTTCGACAATGTATAAATTATACACTGAAATTGATGCTGACAGTTTGCAGTCATTTAGAAGAAAACTGAATCATGACAATAGAAAAAAGGATAATAAGCTAAAGTCATATGGAACAAAGGATCATTTGTTGTTAAATAAAACCATAATGGAGAACTGTAAGAAGGGGAAGAATCTAAATGTAGCATGGATAGACTACAAAAAAGCATTTGACAGTATCCCACATTTAGTGATGAGTGCTTAAAATGTATAAGATACATCCTACACTAATCAAACAGACATAACAGTGACCATGAAACAGTGGCAAACCACTTTACAGTTAAGCCATGATAAAGGACAAATTATTATTCCAGGGCTAAAAATTCAGAGGGGGACATGATACAGTGACTGTCGGTCACTGCTGCTCTTTTGCCCTTAACTCATTAAGCTGTGTACTTAACAGATTAGTCATGGTTACATTTTGGCTCCCAGAAAACAGCAAAGTGTAAAGATTTATCTTCTTTTTGTAGATGATTTAAAACTGTATAGTTCATCAGATGAGAACTGAAAGCACAACTGCAAGTGGTCAAAACTTCTTCAGGTGATAGAAGAATGTCATTTGGTCTCAGTAAATGTGCAAAAGCAACCTTTAAAGCAGGAAAGCTGCAGCACTAAGAAAACATCAGTTTGGGACAGGAATGTGATATAAAAGAACTTGAACAAGAGGGAGTGTATACATATTTGGGAATTAAGGATCAACAATAAAACATGAGTAACTGCAAATAAAGCTCACTAAAGAATATTTTAGAAGACTAAAATTAATACTGAAAACAGTGTTGACATTTAGGAACAAAGTCCACACTATAAACCAATCTGCTCTTCCTGTCCTGACAGTTTTGGATTGATTGACTGGCCCCAAATGTAGGTTTTGTAAAACAGAATTGGAAACCGTCGTACATCTTGTTGCTGATTGTGACATATTAATGACAGAAGGACTGTATACTGAAAGGCGTAATAATGTGGCAAGACTGTTACATTGGGTATTATGCAAACATTATAATAATGAAGTAGCTGAAAACCATTGGAAACATGAACCACAAAACATTATAGAAAATGATGAAGAGTATATCACATGGAGCCACCCATTACCAACAATTTAAAAAATAGATGCGAGAAAACTAGCTATAGTAGTCCATGAAAAGAAGACAAACATAGCATAAATCTTTGAAGTTGCTACACCCAGTGACTACACAAAGTCGTAAAATATCAGGATTTGCAGGCAGAAACAAGGGCAATGTGGAAGAAGAATACCCAGACAGTTCCAATAGTATTTGGAGCAAAGGGTCTTATAAATGATTGTACTAGATATGTTAACCATACAGGTAACTCTGTTTGAATTGAAAGATTCATTACTGGGTACGTTGCAAGTACTGCAAAGAGCATGAATGTGAATCTTACTTTGACTTAGGAAAGTGGTCTGTTCCCATCATGGTATTAGAAACTTGAAAGGCTTGAAGAAATTAAAAATGGAGAATAGATAAGTAAGGAGAACTAGATGTTACAAGCTTTGAAGTGTAGCTCTTATGGCATGAGATCAGGCCACAAATGCAAACATGCCCCTTGAAGCTGTTTACATTCCCTCAGAGGATAATGTCCTGGTAGATTTTTTTAAGCAGATCAAGAGAGTGCTGCCAAGAATTGATGTTGAACTGGGAGGTCTGCCTAAACATAGTCCACTAATGGGATATATTACAGATAAACATATTTGCCTCCATCTACAACAAACAACTTCCTCTTTTCTACTCTAGTACTCCTTGCCCTAAAGCATGGAAAACAGGCACCATGTCCTTTCACTGGAAAGGGAGGTTCCTGTATGTCTTGGATTCACTTCCTCTTCTCCTAAAGCTCTTGGTAAATATCCAGAGAGGCAAACCAGATATTCTACTCATGACATCCTTTTGCCCAAAGTAGCATTGGTTCCCCCTTCTCTGCCACTTAGCCAGGGGGTCATCACCACAAACTAGCCCACAAAATGAACTTGTTTACATAACAGAAGATGTCTCTTCTCCTCCCCATTCTGTCATCTCTCATCCTGGTATTACGGATGATAGAATTATGATCCCTTTTAGACATCTGTGTTCTGAGGACATATTTCAGTTTCTGTGAGAGGCAAGGAAACCTACTACCTAGACATCTTACATAGTTAAATGAAAAATATATTTTTTTTGTCACCCTCGTAAATAAGACCGTCTACAGATGGGTGCTCCCATTGTCCTATCATATCCTATCTTGTTTTTGTGAGCTCTTAAACGTTGGTATGGCATACTCCTCAGTCAAGGCGTAGCTGTCAGCCATTTCTGCTTACTTACCTCTTCATTCCACTCTGATGTTCAGACTAGAGTTAAAACCGTTTCTGAAGGGTGTACTCTACCTAAAACCTCTTGTGAAACCTTTATGTCTCCCTGGGACCTTAATTTTGTTATAGAAAAACTTATTCTTCTATCTTTTGAGCCTGCTGCCTCTGTTTCTCTCATATTCTTTACTTGGAAAACCATAATTGTTCTTACCAACCTAAATGAGCCTCTGAGCTGAAGGCCCTGATAATATCCTCACATTTTTTTATCTTCCCAGAGTGTCTTTGAGGGTCAAGCCTTCTTTTATGCCTGAAGTCATAAATGAGCTAACCCTCAACCAGTCCATCAATCTCCATACCTTTTTTTTCCTAACCCACAAAATAAGGAAGAAAGAATGTTGCACTCACTGGCTGTACGTAGACAGCTCAAATTCTGCTTAGACAAGATAAAGACACCAGTTGTGTGTCTCCTTCCAAGAGTACAAACTCTGTAGTTGTGTTTCAAAGCAAGCTATTACTAACTGGATTTCTAAATCTCTGTCTGCTTTTGTTACACTTACCATGGCAAGTATTTACCTTCACCAGCGAAGGCACATTCTACCAGAGAAATAGCTTCTTCAGGAGCTTTTTACAAGGGAGTGCATGCTAGGGCTATCCTAGAAGCTGCCACTTGGTCCTTTGTGCATACCTTTATTAGGCATTTCAAAGTGAACGCTTTTTCCTAATCCACAACTGTCTTCACGAGGTCAGTCCTCCCAGGACTGCTTAGCAGTTTTCATATGTCTCGTCCAACCATCTTTATACCATTTGAGCTTTGGGAATCACCCAGCAGTTTGGAATACTGCAACAGTGATCTAATGAAGGACATAGTACAACTGAGTAAGAACTTACCATAACAGTAGATGTTCTACATATCACTGTTGCACTATTCCTTCCCACCCTGCCACCTCCCCTTGTCTAGATTTGTTTACCTTTTTCTGGGACAGAGGAGGAACCATTTTCTACCATCACCCCTCTTAGCTGACGTGTTACTCCAATTTCCTCAAGTGTCTACAGGTGTCCTGGCTTGGAGATCGTCTGAGGTTTTATGCTTGTACATCCTCTTATGTACTCTTACACCCTTATATTTAGGCAGTATGTCAGACATATGATGCTATGTATGGTTGTGGCATTGGTACCTTGACTGGATCCAGGCTATCTGATGAGATTATCCAGCAGTTTGGAATATTGCAACAGTGATCAGTAGGGCATGCCTACTGTTACAGTAAGTTCTTACACAACTGTACTTTTTTAGGAAAGGGGTTGGGCAGAATACTTTCGGAAAACTTAAAACAGTCATGGGGAAGACTTGAAAAGTTAAGAGGCAGTGACCAGAAGTCTGGATTGAACTGTAAATCCTGAAGTTCTGAGGCAGGTATCTAACTACTTGAGTCACCATACTTTATGTTGTAAAAGCTAATTTGCCTCGCTTTGAACTAGAAGATTCATTTGATTTAAAGTACCTTAAGTGAAACTCTCTGTATTGTAACTTATATTAGGTAGAATTTCTCACATTTAAGTTTAAATGAATAAGTCTCTATATGCAGTGTTTTATAATGAGTGAATGTTGCTAAAAATAGTTTTTTTATGTCATGGGTGTTTTGTTGTCCGCTCTTTCCTCAAACTAAAAAAAATCATCTTTCAGGATTTTATCTCATTACCAGAATGCTGGAAAACTTTTACTACACACATTAGATGGCCACAGACAGTTGTGATACTGTTCTAGAAGTCATTCTTTTAGAAAATGTGATCAGATGACCTTTAGGTCCTGATCGTGTTCATTGTTGAAGAACTGCAGCAGTGTTTGCAGCGTATGTTACAAATATTTTTACTCAGGATGTATCAGAGGTAGCAACGTAGGCAACTCACCATACTTTTGCTGATTATTGCATGCTAAAATGTTTTCCTAGTTGTAGGAGATGTTTTGATGTGGCTATGTTACAGATAATCCCGTAACTGTCCTCCACTTTGTGGTCACCCATTAACTGTATGGGATTCTACCCAGGTACTGTGATTTACTGCTACTGTGGCTTTCCTATGTAGTATGGTAGTACAATTGTACAAGATGCTCACCATAAAAGTAGATCTTAGCACAAGCCAGTTGTGTTGGCTTAAAGGAATAAAACTGTTAATTATGACCCAGACAACACAAGCCCAAGTAATGGCTCAGGTGCCTGCTTGGAGCTAGCTTGTGGAAAGAAAGGAATGACTGTGCTTTGCTGGCTTACTTTTCATTAAGGGGATGATGCAGGATGACTATATGGACACTTGTTCCCTCTGTATATTCTCCAGTGGAGACTAGGGATCCAGCAAGAAAACAGTGATGTGTTGAGGGGGTTACATCACCCTTTGAAGCAAGTGACATGCCATTTTTTGATGCCCATTACTTGCTAAACCCAGTGGCAGCTAAGTGCATGTGCAGACAGGTCACAGTCTTAAAGCCACAAATGCCCCTGACTTCTGATGGGTGACTGCTCCTCTCGCCTTCTGGAGATGTAAATGGGTTGTATGGGGCAATGGAAGTGGAACTATGATGGTGTGATGGTGACCAAGGCATGTAAAAAACACAAAAAAAAATATCCACAAAAAAGAAATCTTGGAGAGAACACTTCAGCAGTAAAGGACCACTCCCTGCTGTACCCCTTTTTTACCATTCTAGATAGTTTGGTATATTTTTTAGTAGTGAGGATAGAGAGATGTGCTGCTGTAAGCAGGTTCATTACAGGGATTTCTTGCCTTGTACAACTGATATAGGTTCTTGCCAGTGCCACTTGTATAGGAGACAACTCTGCAGCAGCTCATGCTGGTACATACATAAAAGAAAGAGCAGCCATCTTTGTATCAGAACAGTTGTCAAAAATGGCCACACCTTACTCATTCACTTGTGAGTAAACCTAAGTATTGTGATATTAAATATGATTGGTTGAAATGAACATGTTTATTGTTTATTATGGCTATGTCTTAAATAACTTTGGTATATTATATGGCAGTTATCTGTTATTGCATTGTATTCTCCTTAACAGGTTTTATTCCACTTTATTAACCCAAATTATGATTTATTGCTACAATGAACTCTTCAAGAATTTGCAAAGATTTACTGTTATGCAAAGTTCATCATATAGCTGTACTTTATATGTAGCCCACATGCTGCCCTTAGCTCAAACTGTCAAATGATCTCACAGTTCTTTATAATATTGACATATTTTTTTATTTTGTATCTGCTGTTTAACCCAAACATGATATTACATGTCACAGTGCATAATACATACATTGTTGAGATTTCATCCTGTTTGGTGTTCAGTATCCTAATAGCTAAAGTCTGACAAATTTTAGATATTATGTAGCATTGTCGCTTCACAGCAAGATGTTCTCCAGTTCAGTTCTTTGTTGGGGTGCCTTCTGTGCAGAGCCTGCATGTCCTCCCTGTGTTTGTGTGTTTTCCTGTGGCTGCTCTCGTTTCCTCCCACATTTCAAATACAATGCAGTAGGTGGTTTGGGCACTCTAAACTGGCCATAGGTGTGAGTGTCTGTGAGTGCGTGGTATGAAATAACAACCGGCCTAGCCATCTGGTGGTGTGAACCTTGGCTTTAGGTGATTGTCACTGCTGAGTTAACATCCTTGACCCCCATGTGCCAAAAGTGCAAAAAGGGGTTGTGGATGGATGGATATACCCTTACTCTGTCTGAGGTTTGGCTGTAAAATGCTCCGAACTAACTATTAACCTAGACATAACATCTCTGAATTTGAGCAGACAAAGTATTTTGATAAGGTATTCAGTAGCAAGCTCTTTTTTGGCATTTTTTACTACTATAGATGCAGGTCTGTTTCATTTTCAAAATGTGAAGCTTGTAATTCCATGCGAGGAATTGTCAGTGGTACAAATTTTCTGATTTCAGGTTATATTATTATAACACCTACCGTGTATCATGGTCAGTCTAGAAAATGATGAGAATTGTGCGGTGTGTGATATGTTAGAATATTGCAACAAAATGCATGTCGTCCTATCTGGAAGTGATGCAGATTGCGTTCAGTTGTTATAGAATACAGCGGCATGTTTCCTTAGCGGAACATTACTGAAGACTCTTACCAATATTGTGCTATACAGGCTGCATTAACTTCCTTTATCAATGCACATTTCTTTTGCTATTTCAGTCCTGCAAAATTCTTTATCTTGCAGGTAAGCACATTCCACTGACAGTAACCCAGAATTTAAGAAGATCTTATGTTCTGTAAAAGTCTGTGATCTAACATCTTAAGTTCTCTTTCCACCATATTGTTTTAATCAGATATTAAGAATTGCATATTTAAACTACTTGATTAAACACATCTACAGCAGTTCTTTATTTTGTATTTTAGTTTTTATTTTTGTTTAACTAATGAGGTAACACATATTGTAAAGGTACCTTAAGAAAGGTGTTGATGAATTCAAGTCCTTTGTTTCTAGATGTCAGGCACCAGATGCGTATGGAATGAATGACATTTTTATGTTTTCATGTAATATATTTTAGGGATCAGTGAATATTATTTTGGGAGGTTTTCAGAATGTCCTGAGTCAGTCATCTTCATCTTTGGAAGGTAAGTGTTAACCTAATAGTTATAGTTGAAATACAGATTGTGTGCTTCCTTAATCTGATAGTATTAATGTATTCTTTGCTAATAAACTAAAGCTGTCACCCGATACACAATGCAATCAAATCTTGTCCTTGAACTTACTAATGGGATCTGTTTAAGTGTGCAGTGAAAGATGTTACAAGTTTCTAGTAGTCACTCTGCCCTGATGTTTATGAATGTTTATAGTTGTCTTGTATGTATTTTACCATGACACTAACTAAATTGGTGATCTTCTTTATTGCCTGTATGTATGCCTGCCATGTATGAGTGATTGCATATATGTGTTTGTGCTCCGTAATGAGTTGGCAACCCACTGAGGATTAATTTCTGTTTTGTGCAAGCAAATTGCTGGGATAGACTCCTGGTCTCCTGTGAACCTGAAACGGATAAAGTAAAGTCCTAGAAAGAATGCATGAATGCTGGGGCAATAGAAGAAATCATTCAGATTTATAAAAAATTAGTGGGGAATCTGTGTATTGTTTAGCACTTTTTGGCACAGTGATTTCAAATTTAAATGCCACATTCTGACTGCTTAGCTGCTTTAAAATGCAGCTGATATTCCCATTAGTTTTATCTGTTTTCCCCTTGGAGGACTGAAATTTGCATCCATTATATAATTACACATATTAATCAGATAAATCATTACTGCAGTCATCCTTACTTTTTGACATCTATCACAAAAGGTCAGACATTTAGCCCTGACTGTCAGAGCTGTGCACCAACCTACCTCTCAGACAGATGGACTCTGACACTAGTGAGATCAGATCATAAACTAATCTCACTGGAAGTCCACATCCCGCCCCCACCCCAGATAAAAAAGACCACAGTGAAGAACTTCTCAAAAGCCGACTTCACACTTCTAAAGACTAGTGTAGTCTCTTTCAAGGCCCCCGAGCCTGCGGAAACCATTACTCAAGCCGCTGAATCACTTACAAATGCCTTCTACCAGCACCTACAGGACTGCATGGATCAGGCAATCCCAAACAAAACAAAGACTCTTTGTACCAAAGGCAAGCGTCCAGTCTGGTGGACCCCAGCCATAAACAAGCTCTACAACAAAAGGAGGAAGCTACTACAAGACAGAGCAAAATCCTTAAAAGGGAAGACACCCTTGATCATTATAAGTAAAAAACTAAGATCTCTCATAAAATCATCCAAGGCAAATTTTGAGAGGAAAGTCGCTAAGGACTCAAAAGACAATCATAAGGCCTTTTTTAGCTGTGTTAGAAACCTGGGAGGAAACTCCCAGATATGCTCAGAATTAGTTCAAAATGATGTAAAAATCACTGAACCTACAGACACTGCCAACATACTGGCTGACAGGTTCAGTGCAAATTTCTCCTCCCCCAAAAGGAGAGATATCTATACCAGAGGATTGTAGCCCCCCAAACATCTCAAACGCTCAGGTGAGAACTGCTCTCTCCAAGGCGAAAAACACAGCATCCATGGGACCAGATGGTGTGCAGCTGTTTAATCTTAGCCTCACCTCAGGATACGTACCCAAGGAGTGGCGTACGGCAACTGTGGTCCCACTTCACAAAGGCGGTGCCTCCACTGACCCTGGAAATTACCATCCCATCAGCTTGACAAGCCTGGTCTGCAAAGCTATGGAGAGGATCATAATGGAACTCATAAATAAAGACATAGGGGACTTGCAGACATTGGATCCAACCCAGATGTTCTTCGTGTTTCACTGTTGCAGTCATAACTGTAGGGTGATCCTGCCGGCAGGCAGCCTGAGGTCGGCCAGAATCACAAAGTCTGGGTCTGGCGTCGGCTGCACAAGCTAGTACCCTGACGTCAGTACGCTCTGGTACATAGCCCTCTGCCGATGCCATCTTCTCCAGTCTTTCTTGCCGTGCGGTGGAAAGCAGCTCGCAAGTCGTTGGTTGGCGATTTTCGATCTACGTATTTGATTGCTGTCAGTCCGAAGTTCTTACTTCTCTTCTCAAAGCTAAGTACCCCGCTGGGGAATCTTTTTCTTGTTCCTCCGATGTCAGAAAAAGTTAATAATTGTATAGCATGTGGAAAACAGATACCTCATAAAGATTTCCACTCTTACTGTCTACCTTGCATAGGCCCTGACCACGACGTTTCTTGTTGTCGGTTCTGTGCCAGGTTCAATTCTCGCACTATTAAGCGTCGGTACGACTGGGCTTTAAATTACTTTGGCAGACGCTTCAATTATAGAATGTCGTCGGATTCTACCGGAATTCAAAAGAAGCGCAAAGACAAGGACAGGCCTCCGAGGTCCAAACAGGTTTCGTCGCAGCTGGAGCCAGCATCCGGTTCGGCTGTCGTCAGTGAGGCGCTTTTGCAGCCCCTGTCGTCCGCCACTTCTGAACCGATGGCCGATACGGACTCCCATGGGGAGCCATCAAGGCCTATTGTTTTATCTGCTGCAGGACCTTTGGACGTCGCTCCCTTAGATGGGTCCGGAACCGCTGTGCAGGTACCGGCTTCTGAGGTGGTATTCAGGCCTACTCACATCACCATTTCAAAGACAAAGGCAAAGTCCAAGACTCCAGTTAAACCTAAAGTTTCTGCTCCAGCTACTTCTGAAGCTCCCAAGACACAGAAGCAATTGCTAAGGATGGCTGAAGATTTGCTTACAATGATTAGGGGTTCTCACCCCCCTCCAGAGAAAAGGCCTCGACAGGATGTTCCTTTGGATTCCTCTGACCAGGCTTCTGTATCTTCTGTTTCTTCCTCTGATCAGGAATATTCCTTTCCTCCTTATGAGGATTCGGATGCAGAGGATTCCCTGCCCTCTGCTTCTCCGCCTGAGGATTTCTCTTTTGGGGAGACCTTACATGAGATGAGGGAACATTTTCATTGGGAAGGTCAGGATTATTCTGCTTCCAAGAAGAGGCTTAGGGAATTCCTTCTTCTTCCTCAACACAGGCCTTTAGCTATTCCTCCTGATGTTCATCGTGTTTCACTGTTGCAGTCATAACTGTAGGGTGCTCCTGCCGGCAGGCAGCCCGAGGTCGGCCAGAATCCCAAAGTCTGGGTCCGGCGTCGGCTGTACAATCCAGTACCCTGACGTCAGTACGCTCTGGTACATAGCCCTCAGCCGACACCATCTTCTCCAGTCTTTCTTGCCGTGCGGTGGAAAGCAGCTCGCAAGTCGTTGGTTGGCGATTTTGGAACAGCGTTTTTGGTTGTTGTCAGTCCGAAGTTCTTACTTCTCTTCTCAAAGCTAAGTACCCCGTTGGGGAATCTTTTTCTTGTTCCTCCGATGTCAGAAAAAGTTAATAATTGTATTACGTGGGAAACAAATACCTCATAAAGATTTCCACTCTTACTGTCTACCTTGCTTAGGCCCTGACCACGACGTTTCTTGTTGTCGGTTCTGTGCCAGGTTCAATTCTCGTACTATCAAGCGCAGGTACGACTGGGCTCTGAATTACTTTGGCAGACGCTTCAATTATAGAATGTCGTCGGATACTACCGGAATTCAAAAGAAGCGCAAAGACAAGGACAGGCCTCCGAGGTCCAAACAGGACTTGTTGCAGCTGGAGCCAGCGTCCGGTTCGGCTGTCGTCAGTGAGGCGCTTTTGCAGCCCCTGTCGTCCGCCACTTCTGAACCGATGGCCGATACGGACTCCCATGGGGAGCCATCAAGGCCTTCTATTTTATCTGCTGCAGGACCTTCGGACGTCGCTCCCTCGGATGGGTCCGGAACCGCTGTGCAGGTACCGGCTTCTGAGGGGGTATTCAGGCCTACTCACATCACTATTTCAAAGGCAAAGACAAAGACTCCTGTTAAGTCCAAAGCTCCTGCTCAAGCTACTTCTGAATCTACTCCCAGGACACAGAAGCAATTGTTAAGGATGGCTGAAGATTTGCTTTCTATGATTAGGGGTTCTCACCCCCCCCCCCTGAGAAAAGGCCTCGACAGGATGTTCCTGTGGATTCCTCTGACCAGGCTTCTATATCTTCTGTCTCTTCCTCTGATCAGGAATATTCTTTTCCTCCTTATGAGGATTCGGATGCTGAGGACTCCTTGCCCTCTGCTTCTCCGCCTGAAGATTTTTCTTTTGGGGAAACCTTACATGAGATGAGGGAACATTTTCATTGGGAAGGTCAGGATTATTCTGCTTCCAAGAAGAGGCTTAGAGAATTCCTTCTTCTTCCTCAGCATAGGCCTTTGGCTATCCCTCCTGTTCTTGACATTGTGGATGATGCTTTTTCCGAGGCTAATTTGAATCCTGATTCCATGCCTCCTGCTCCCTCTAAACCTGATAGGTTTTATAGGGTTCCTGTGTCTCATTTGTTCTTGTTTAAGAATCCTTCGGCAGATCCTGAAACTATATCTCAGGGTTCTAAGGCTGCTAAAGTTGCTACTTCTAAGAATCCTATTCCCTCGGAGAAGGATTCTCGTGCTTTAGACAGGTGGGGCAAAAAGGTATATACTTCTGCTACCCTTTATGTTAGGGCTTTAAATTGCCAGTTTCATATGTTTAAGTATCAGCAATTTCTTTTGTCTGTTTTAAAGCAAAAGCTTGCCTCTCTTCCTGCATGTGCAGAAGATAAGGAACTACAGGATGTGTTGCATGCAACTGAACAACTGAACAAACATAGCTTGCATTGTGGTTTTGATGCTTTGGATGCTTCTTGCAGGGCCGCAGCCTCTGGTACTGTTATCAGGAGACATGCTTGGCTTCGTGAACAAAGTTTACCTGAACAGGTTAAGGCTAAATTATTAGATGCCCCTGTTCAGCATGATGTTCTTTTTGGATCTAAGGCTGAGGAGGTTATTAAAAAGGTGGAAGAAAAGGCAAAATCTATGCAAACTGTGAAAGATTTTTTGCAAGTTCAGCCTCCTAGATTTTCCAGGAATTGGCCCTCCAAAAAATTGGTACTTTCCCACGTCTGACAGGCCTCAAAGGGGAAGATATAGACGCTCCAGAGGTCGTGGCCAAGCTCAGGCCTCCTACAGATCGAGACAATGGACTGCTTCTTCACCTAGAAGGGGAGAAGACAGATCCCAATCTCAAAGAAAGCAAACTCAGTGACTCTCTCGGTTGGGCTACAGGACCTCTTTTCCTGGATGCCCCTCTCGGAGGAAAACTTTCTCTTTTTTACAGAAATTGGACTCATATTACCCAGGACAAATGGGTATTGGACGTGATTTTAAAAGGCTACAAATTCCACTTTCATACCTTGCCAAGGGCTTTCGGTTGGCCAGATCTGCCAAAACATCAATGGTCAGAGGCCTTAAATCAAGTGGATGCTCTTCTGGCCATGAGGGCCATAGAGCCTGTTCCACTCTCAGAGATGGGAAAAGGTTTTTATTCAAGGCTGTTTCTGGTTCCAAGAAAACAAAGCTCATGGAGACCTATTCTGGACCTTTCAGTGTTAAACACCTTTTTGGAAATTCCACAATTCAAGATGCTTACTCTACAGCAGCTGATTCCAATGCTCTCTCAGGACGCCTGGATGGTGACATTGGACCTAAAGGAAGCTTATTTACACATTCCCATCAGGCAGGAATGCAGGAAATTCCTCAGGTTCAAGGCAGGTTCGAGACACTTTCAATTCTCTGTACTGCCCTTTGGTTTATCTACTGCGCCCAGAGTCTTTACCAAGTGCCTGGCACCAGTAGTGGCTTATTGCAGACTCCAGGGGATTCAAATTTACCCCTATTTGGACGACTGCCTTATTCAGGCAGTAAGCAAGGATCTTTTACTTCAACAACCGGATTTTGTTCAACGTCTCCTCCTCCTACTGGGATTTTCAGTGAACACAAAAAAGTCACATTTGATCCCTTCTCAACAAATGGTATTTCTGGGAGCCCTCTTAAATACAACCTTACAAAGGGCCTTCCTCACTACAGAAAAACAAATACAGCTGGCTTCAATTTTCAAGACTTTGGCAACTCTACCTCAGCTCACTGCAAGGAAATTCCTGCAGGCACTGGGCTACATGGCTTCCTGCATTCTGTTGATTCCAAATGCAAGGCTTCATATGAGAAAACTTCAATGGTATCTGAAAAGTGTATGGTCGCAGCATTACCACGATCTGGACACTCTGATTCCTCTGATCCCCTGCCTCCAGAAGGAGTTCCTTTGGTGGTCCAGGGTGTGTGCTTTAAACGAAGGAAAGCCTTTCCGTCTTCCTCAACCTTCTCAAATCATAACCACGGACGCCTCGGATTATGCTTGGGGAGCACATTTTCTAAACAATTGCCAGCAGGGGACCTGGACAAAGAATCACCTTCACTGGCACATCAATCTGAAGGAAATGTTGGCAGTTCAAAATGCTCTTCTAGCCTTCAAGACCCTTTTGCAACCAGGGCCTCTTCTAATTCGTACAGACAACACCACAGTCATGTGGTACATAAACAAGCAGGGGGGCTCTCATTCATACCCCCTTTGCAGACTAGCTATGGCTTTATGGGACATAGCTCTAAGTCTGAATCTGCATCTTCAGGCTCAATTCATTCCAGGAAAGCAGAATCTCTTAGCAGACAGCCTAAGCAGAAACATTTTGGATCCTCACGAATGGATGCTAGACACCAACTTATTCAACAGGATAACTGCAGTTTGGGGGTGTCCCCAGATAGATCTGTTTGCATCCCATCTCAATCATCAGCTGCCTCTCTTTTGCACCAGGTCCTTCCACAAAACAGCTTGGAAAGTGGATGCCCTGTCATTCAGTTGGAGGAACCTTTCGGGATATGCCTTCCCTCCTCTTCCTCTTCTTCCCCGGATATTACTGAAGATAAAACAGGACAAGCCCAAATTCATCATCTTGATTGCTCCAAATTGGCCTCGACAGTTTTGGTATCCAACCTTACATCTGTGCTTGGAACCTCCTTGGATCCTTCCTCTGTACCCTTCTCTTCTGTCCCAGCATCAGGGTCAGATGCTACACCCTCATCTCAAGACCCTTTGCCTGGCAGCTTGGCTCTTCAAGGAACTTTGATTTCTTCTAAGCTCCCCAAACAAGTTTTGGATGTTCTTCTAGAAGCCAGACGGCCTAGCACTAGGAAATCCTATGCCTCTAAATGGAAAAGGTTTTGTATTTGGATGCAGGACCGTGGCTCTAACCCTTTTGTGCCTGATCTCTCGTCTATTTTGCTTTACCTTTCAGACCTTTTGTCTAAAGGCCTTTCCTTTTCTTCCATTAAGATTCATGCCTCTGCTATATCTGCTCATTTTAATACTGACCCTCCTGTTTTTTCTCATCCATTGGTGAGACAATTCTTGAGAGGAGCTAAGAATTTGAGGCCTCCTAGGGGTTCTACCTGACTTCGTCGACAGCGCAGAAGACCGACAGCGGAATTCGGAGCTCCAGAAGATCAGATGAAGACCCAGGCGAATCGCGGGTTGCAGAACATCGACAATGCAGAAGACCGACACGACGGATGACAACACCAACGCCGAGGATGCCGACATGGGAAAGGCTGTGAGTATCTAGTGACGGACGTTAGGGTGCGAGGCAGGTAAGTGTGGAGATTGACGGTCTGTGGGGATAGGGGTGGGTTAAGTGAGTTAGGGTTAGGGAGCGATAGGGGTGGGTTAAGTGAGTTAGGGTTAGGGAGCGATAGGGGTGGGTTAAGTGAGTTAGGGTTAGGAGCGATAGGGGTGGGTTAAGTGAGTTAGGGTTAGGGAGCGATAGGGCGGGTTAAGTGAGTTAGGGTTGGGAGGCGGGTAGGTAAGTGTGCGATAGTGACGGACCTTAGGGTTAGGGTAAGGTTTAGTGTGGGCTTGTAAGGATTTTGGTGTGCTTGTGTTGTGTGTGTGGTTTGTGGAATGGGGATGTGTTTTGTTTTTAATAATTGTTATTGTGGTGTGTGCAGTGTATGGGGTTTCGTGTTTGTGTACCGTCGGTTATTTCGTTGTCGGTTATGTGTGGTTTCGTGTTTATGGACTGTCGAATATGTGGTGTCGGTGATGTGGTTGTCGGTGTTGTGTGGTTTCGGCTATGTCAGGTAGAACCCTCCTAGGACCCCTCCTGTCCCTGCCTGGGATCTTAATTATGTTTTGGAAAAACTCACTTTGCCTCCTTTTGAGCCTGCTGCGGCTTCTGATATTAAATTTTTATCCTGGAAGACAGTTCTTTTGTTAGCATTGACTTCTGCCAGAAGGGTTTCCGAGTTGCAAGCTCTTATGGCTGTGGAGCCATACCTAATTTTCCATCTTGACAGAGTATCCTTGAGGACCAATCCTACTTTTATGCCTAAGGTGATTTAGAAAGTTGCTTTAAATCAGACAATTCACCTTCCTACCTTCTTTCCTAATCCTCAAAATAAAGGGGAAAGGATTTTGCATTCATTGGACGTACACAGACAGTTACGATTTTACTTGGACAAGACTAAAAAGTTCAGAAAATCTAAACAATTGTTTGTTTCTTTTGCCTCCAGTTCTCTTGGAAAGGCTATTTCCAAACAAACTATTTCCAAATGGATTACCTATGGAATAAGATTTTGTTACACTCATCATGGGAAACAGTTTCCAGGTACTGTGAGAAGTCATTCTACTAGAGCAGCTGCCACTTCTACTGCTTTTCTCAGAGGAGTCCCTACCAAGGATATCTTGGAAGCTGCCACTTGGAGTTCTGTGCATACCTTTTCCAAGCACTACAATCTCCCTTTGTATTCTAAGACCAGGGCAGGTTTTGCCTCTGCTGTTTTGCAGGGCCTTCTTGCTGCCCTTCTTCTATCTAAGCCTCCTCCCTTTCTTCACTGCTTTGGGATTCCACCCTACAGTTATGACTGCAACAGTGAAACACGAAGAACATAGTACAGTTGTGTACACCTACCATAAATGTAGATGTTCGAGTGTCTTCACTGTTGCAGTCGGGTTTCCTCCCTCCTATCCCTCTTTTTCACTTTATGGTGTGTTTGTGTTTCCTTGTGGGACTCATTTTTTATTTATTGGGGATTTCTGACATCTGGGGCAAGAAAGGCTGGAGAAGATGGCGTCGGCTGAGGGCTATGTACCAGAGCGTACTGACCTCAGGGTACTAGCTTGTGCAGCTGACGCCGGACCCAGACTTTGTGATTCTGGCCAACCTCGGGCTGCCTGCCGGCAGGATCACCGTACAGTTATGACTGCAACAGTGAAGACACTCGAACATCTACACTTATGGTAGGTGTACACAACTGTACTTTTGGCTTTGTCAAAGGGAGATCATGCCTTTTAAACTTGGTTGACTTTTTCGAAACAGTCACCAAGGCCATTGATGAGGGCAAGGCAGTCCACACAGCCTAACGTGACCTGGCAAAGGCTTTCGACACAATACGCCACTCAGGTATCATTGAAAAACTCACCAGCTTAAATGTAAACCCATACGTCACAAGATGGGTTGCAAACTGGCTAAGTGACAGAACCCACAGGGTCAGAGTTGCTGGCGCCATGTCAGACTCAAAGCCTTTCACAAGTGGTGTCCCACAGGGCTCAGTCCTGGGCCCACTCTTGTTCGACATCTACTTTTCAGAAGTACAAGCAAACACAGTAGGGTTATGGCTGACAAAGTTTGTAGATGACTGCAAACTGGGCGCCATAGTCGAGAACACATCTGACACAGATATTCTTCAGAAGGGTCTTATGGAAACGGATAACTGGTGCCAGAGCCATGGCCTGAAGTTAAATGCCAAAAAAATGCATAGTCATACCCTTCGGGAAAAACAAGGTTACCCCTAGCTACCATATAGGTGGCAATCCACTAAGCACAGAAGAGGTGATCAGGGATCTGGGGACCCAGGTTGACAGTAACCTTTTGTTTGACACTCACGTTGCCAAAGTAGTTAGGAAGACCTTCTACATTGCCCACCTGATCATGAAGAGATTCACATCTAGATCAAGGGAGGTCATCGTTCCCCTGTACTCATCACTCATCAGACCAATGATTGAGTACAATGCCCCATTCGCAATGTATCTGACCCGACACCTGCAGCAATTGGAAAGGCCCCAGTTCCTCACCAAAAGGATAAAGGGTCTCAAAAATATGTCTTATGCTGCCCGACTGAAGGAACTCCAGCTCTATTCAGTCACTTACCGTCTGCTCAGAGGTGACCTGTGCCTGACATACAAGGCCATGTCCAACCCGGAATTGATGAACATGCTTCACCTCAAAAAATCTAAGTCCATCAGAACTACAAGGGCAAGAGACTTAAACCTTAACACGGTTATTAATAAGACGTGCTGGAGGGACAGATTCATCACCCAGAGACTCCCTATGCTGTGGAACAAAATCCCGGTACATGTGAGGCAGAGCACCTCGCTGGCTTTGTTCAAGAGAAATCTTGACCAGTGGATGGGAGATCGCAGGTATACCCCAGGGATTACCTCAGTGTCACTGCTTGACAGAGGCACAGCAAAATAATGGGCATAGTATCCTTCAAACTAAAGGGGTGGCGAAAGCCACAAAACTCTGGGCTAGGCTTATAAATGCCCTTGGGCAGATAGCCTAGTATGAACCTATGAACCTCATACATAATTGATATCCTAAGTCCTTCTGCACCATCTTCAGTTCTTTGTTGCCACAATTCAGATTTGCATGCTATGCAACCAGTTTTTTTGGTTCTTCCCAGGCTTCGGAGAGGGCAGATAAGTAACCCCACTGAGGACCCTTCTTGTGTGAATTTTTGGACTGTTATTGCTGTCCTTAATATTGCTTGTTGGTATATATAAGAATTGAAAGAACTGTAAGATATTGGAAATACTGGAAATAACTGGATGCAATTTCTTTATCATTTAGAACTATGCAGAACAGGTGTCCGTCTCTCCTTTATGTGGCAGTTCTTCTTGTACCTTTCAGAATAAAAGTCTACACATGAGATCACATGAAGGTGGTTTATTCTGTAGTAATGGCATACGCTGGAGGTGGATGTCAGCAATATCCACATCAAATTTTGCTGTACCTTAATAACAGTGCTGATAAGCTGAAATAGACTGAATTATAATGTCCAGAGCTTCTACACTCATTACACTGCCTGTAGCTTCTGTACTCAGCATTGTTCCATTGCTCCTGAATGGCAGAATTAATATTAACTGGCATTATTTTCCTGACTTCTCTCGGCTGCACTGCAATGACTTTCTGCTTATCAGTCCAAGCTAACTTACTGACTTCTGTGACTGAAGTATATCTCCTAGTAATACCAAAACCCTGTAAATTTCTTCCAAGTTCTGCAGACCTCCTTAACCTTGGTTTTCAACCCTTGTACCATCTAAACAAGATCTGTTTGTACTCAGTGTACTGCACATTCTGTTGGAATATTTCATTCTTATCAGTATTCTTGACTGAAGGTTATTCATTTGCATCCTTTACTGAAACATTCTGTTTAAACTGCATTTAAAATGTAAAATATGAAATGAAGATGTAGGTCTGCTTTACTGCATTTCTAGGCCTATGCAAAGAGAATACTGTATTTATGTCTAACAAACTACATTGAAGTGAAACCTGATCTTACAGTAGGACACTCAGGTATGTCCTCCATTTAAAGTAACAGAATACTTGTATGACAGAAAAAAACCCTCCAAAGGATCTGTCACATGTAGTGCTTTTGCTCCATCTTTACTAATTTGATCCAGTGACACTGCTTCCTGTGACATCAGTGCTGGCTTTATTAAAAAGGCCTTGAGACAAAAACAGTTACTGCTGTAATATTACCTGGACAGGAAGAAGTTTAAAGCCTTGCCCCACATCTCCATTATGGCTTATTGATTGGAGCAGTTATCACTTTTGGACACACCCCACTACAAAGAAGAAATGTGGAAAACTGCCGTAAGGAGAAGGAGGGACAGGGAATAAGGAAACTACAAATAGGGCGTGGACATTTCCTTAGGGTGTAGGGCAACATGTTCCAGTTGGGTGTGCAACTGGAGGGAACTCCATCTTAAAAAGAGCCAGAATGATGGTCAATCCAAAAGACTGGTTCCACCTCCTAGTCCCTGGTCTCCATGTCAAGTTGGAATGCCCAGTCCAAAGTGTGTCCATACTTATTGATAACTGCTTACTGCCTGAGTGAAGCTAAAATTCAGAAGTTCCTTAGCCATTTCATTGGTATTTTCATCAGTGCAACCATTGTAATCATTCGGGGGTAACCACCTAAGCTATCCATGAACTGGACTGATGAAGTAATCTTTGAATTCCTGCAGACGTACACCCAGACAACAGAACAGGGAATATACAAGGAGGAATCTAATGATGGTCATCGTGCTATGCTGCTGCAGTCATCACACTTGGGTTATCCTGCCGTCAGGCGGTCCCGCAGTCGGCCTGAATTCCAAAGCCTTGGTCCGGCATCGGTTGTTGTCGCTTCTTCCCTGATGTCAGTGCGGCAGGGGTATAAAAGAGGCAGCCGACGCCATTTTCTCCAGTCTTTCTTGCTGCACGGTGCCCGAAGCAGAAGCAGTTCGCAAGTGCCGGTCAGCCAGCTCCTGAGAATTTCGAACAGAATTTCAGCCGAAATCTTCTATAAAGCTAAGTACCCCGTTGGGGAAACTTTTCTTGGCTCAGACCGATGTCAGACAAAGTTAATAATTGTATTTCTTGTGGGAAGCAAATACCTCACAAGGATTTTCATTCTTATTGTATTCCTTGCCTAGGCCCAGACCACGACGTTTCTGGTTGTCGGTTTTGCGCTAGGTTCAATAAACACACTATTAAGCGTCGGGCTGATACCGCCCGACATTATTTTGGCAGAAAATTCAACTACCCCGATGGAAGCTGCTACAGGAGTGATGAAATTAATCCAATAAACAGGCGATAGCTGTGAAAGCCGTAATGTTAGCACTTTATTAAACAAGAACTTTCGGTCGGTTAATAACCAACCTTCCTCAGACAAAACAGTTACTAACAAGGATTAGGGAGTTTAAATACTTTAGTCCCTCCCAATTAATCAAATTTTAATTGATCTCCACCTTCAATTAAAAATTCCTTTTCACTATTAATATGCATTACAAATAAAAACAGTATTTATGTGCATAAAAACGCCTTTGTTAAAAACACCATTATTTAAAAACACTCTTTAAAAATCACCATTACATACAGGTTATTAAAGCGGTTTTGGCTGTTGATTAAATAATATACAATTAATCCAACCGCTTTTAAAAATCACAAACTCATTTCTGCTAACATTTTGATTGTGTATACCTGTGTGTATACTAAAGTGAACGGAGGCTCCTATAACCATGCAAAGCAGCACTAACCCACCCCTATTTCTCAAATGAACACAAAACCCAAAACCAATAGCTCATGTTTGGGGCATATGTACATACTGATGGTGTTAGTGTAGCAACCTTAGCTCACAGCTAGCTTAGTCTATACCCCAACTAACTGCCAGCAAAAACTATGGCTATGCTGTGTAACAAATGAATAAATAAATTTATTTACTGGAAATATCTGAAAATATCCCATGATGCATGAGATATCCAGAGGTGAACTGATCTAAACGAAATAAAAATATTATCTCCTCATGGCTATAGATTTATTTTTGTGTACGTTTTCAGTAGACCACCTTTACATCAGAGACATTTTACAAAAGAATTGGTCAATTATAAAAGAGGACAAACAGTTGTTGGACTTGTTAGGTTCAGCCCCAGGATTCACATTTAGAAAAGGTTGCTCATTGAAAACCCTCTTGGAGAGAAATAAACGAACATTTACTAATAGGATTAAGGGCATGACCCAATGTGGGACATGCCGTCAGTGTAAAAACATTCATGAAGGGTCACAACTTTGTATTAATAAAAAGACATATAAAGTTATGGGCAACTTTAATTGTGGGACTAAAGCGGTGGTTTACGTGGCCTTATGCAATCTTTGTTCGGCTTTCTGCATAGGAAAGACCGAAGGGCATAAAAGACGATATCTAACATCTATATGCTATCGCAAAAGTTGACACAAGGAATGCATTAGCTTGCCACGTTATTGACTATCCTGGTCACACTTTTCATTTTGCTGTGTTAAAACAAGTAGCAACAGATTTAAATAGTGGACCCTGGCAGGTAAACCTGGAAAAGGAAGAACTGTTTTGGCAGGTGAGAACGGGAGCGTACATCTATCCTGGTTTAAATGATGCTGTTTCTCTATCCTGCATCCTTAAATCTATAGCCATGAGGAGATAATTTTTATTTCGTTTAGATCAGTTCACCTCTGGATATCTCATGCATCATGGGATATTTTCAGATATTTCCAGTAAATAAATTTATTTATTCATTTGTTACACAGCATAGCCATAGTTTTTGCTGGCAGTTAGTTGGGGTATAGACTAAGCTAGCTGTGAGCTAAGGTTGCTACACTAACACCATCAGTATGTACATATGCCCCAAACATGAGCTATTGGTTTTGGGTTTTGTGTTCATTTGAGAAATAGGGGTGGGTTAGTGCTGCTTTGCATGGTTATAGGAGCCTCCGTTCACTTTAGTATACACACAGGTATACACAATCAAAATGTTAGCAGAAATGAGTTTGTGATTTTTAAAAGCGGTTGGATTAATTGTATATTATTTAATCAACAACCAAAACCGCTTTAATAACCTGTATGTAATGGTGATTTTTAAAGAGTGTTTTTAAATAATGGTGTTTTTAACAAAGGCGTTTTTATGCACATAAATACTGTTTTTATTTGTAATGCATATTAATAGTGAAAAGGAATTCTTAATTGAAGGTGGAGATCAATTAAAATTTGATTAATTGGGAGGGACTAAAGTATTTAAACTCCCTAATCCTTGTTAGTAACTGTTTTGTCTGAGGAAGGTTGGTTATTAACCGACCGAAAGTTCTTGTTTAATAAAGTGCTAACATTACGGCTTTCACAGCTATCGCCTGTTTATTGGATTAATTTCATCACTCCTGTAGCAGCTTCCATCAGGGTTTTACATTTTAAAAGTTTGTTTGGCAGTTTTCGTGTAGAAAATTCAACTACATTATGTCGTCGGAACCTCCGACTACCTCCATGCTTAAAAAACGCAATGACAAAGACCAGCAGCTTAGACCAGATACCGAGGTCTCGGTTAGGCCTGCCCCGGATCTTCAGTATTCAGTGAGGCACCTACGCAGCCCCTGACTACTGCAGATTTAGAAAATACAACTACCTCTCAGTTAGAATCTACCGGGCCACTGGAGCCGGTTCCTCCTCAACTCGTGGACACCAGCCCTGGCGGCAATCCGGAGACTATGGACTGGCCTTCGGTTTCAGAAGGCGTCTTTAAATCGACGACTCTTTCCGTTAAGTTATATGCTAAGCTTCCACAGGTTAAGAAACAGAGTCCACAGAGTCCCATACAGGCCCCTATGCCTAAAAAACAGATGCTCAAAATGGCGGAGGACCTGATTACCCTTATCAGAGGTTCCCAGCCCCCTCCTGACAAAAGGCCTAGACTGGAGGAAGATTTACCTCCTTCTGACCAGGAATCCATTTCCTCAGCAGATTCTGAGGAACAGGATTACCCCTTCCCTCTCTTTGAAGACTCAGATGCTGAGGAGTCTATTCCCACTGTTTCCCCCCCTGAAGACTTCTCTTTTGGGGAAACCCTGCACACCATGAGAGAGCAATTTCCACTGGGAAGGACAAGATTACTCTGACTCCAAGAAAAGACTCCGTGAGTTTCTTTTGTTGCCTCAGCATAGACCCCTAGCCATTCCACCTGCTTTGGACATTCTGGATGATGTCTACACTGAATCCAGTCTAAATCCAGATTCCTTACCTCCAGCACCACCTAAACCAGACAGATACTATCGAGTCCCTGACTCTCACAAGTTTTTATATAAAAGCCCTGCTGCAGACCCAGAAACCATTCCCCAGGGTCCTAAAGGGGTTAAGGCCTCTACTGCTAAGAATCCACTACCTGCGGAAAGAGATTACAGGGCATTAGAAATATGGGGGAAAAAAGTGTATACTTCTGCCACTTTGGCCATGAGGGCATTAAACTGCCAATTCCACATGATTAAATACCAGCAGTACTTGCTTACTCAGTTAAAACAGAAAATGATCCCTCAAACAGATCAACTAGATTTCAAAGGGATGCAAGATTTGTTGCATGCAGCAGAACAAGTGGGAAAACATACCTTGCAGTGTGGTTTTGATTCTTTGGAGGCCTCATGTAGAGCAGCAGTCACAGGGTCTGTAATACGTAGACATGCTTGGCTAAAAGAGCAGACCTTACCAGAACATGTCAAAGCAAAGTTACTGGATGCTCCACTGAAAAAGGATGCGTTATTTGGTGTCAAAGCAGAGGAAGTTTTAAAGAAGATGGAAGAAAAGGCAAAATCAATGCAAACAGTTAAAGATTTTTTACAGGTACAACCTCTTTGCTTCAGCAGAAACTGGCCATCAAAAAACTGAAACTGGTCCTTTCCTGCTTCAGACAGACCCCAAAGGGGCAGGTACAGACGCCCTAGGGGTAGAGGCCAGGCACAGGGTACCTTCAGGCCTAGGCAATGGCAAACAACAACTCAAACAGGGGGAGACAACAGATCTCAACCCTTCAGAAAACAAACACTTTCCTTTTTGCCTGCCAAGCATAATTGCCCAGGCAGCACCTCTAGGAGGAAAACTGGCTCTTTTCCCACAAAATTGGCACATCATAACAAAGGAAAAATGGGTTCTGGATATTATTACCCGAGGCTACAGATTTCATTTTCACACTTTACCATGGATGAGAGGCATGCCAAATCTGCCAACAAAGCAATGGACAGAGGCACAAAAGCAAATTTCAGCTCTCATGAACATGAAAGCAATTCAAAAGGTACCTGCAAAAGAGCAAGGTCAAGGATTTTACTCAAGACTGTTTCTAGTACCAAGAAAGGACAAAGCCTGGAGACCCATCTTAGACCTTTCAATTCTAAACACGTACCTGGATATTCCCAAATTCAAAATGCTCACACTACAGCAGCTTCTTCCCATGCTGGGCAAGGAGTCTTGGATGGTAACGTTGGACCTCCAAGAGGCATACCTGCATGTCCCTATCAGACAAGATTGCAGAAGATACCTCAGATTTTTGGCAGGCACAACGCATTATCAATTCTCTGCATTGCCCTTTGGCTTATCTACTGCGCCCAGAGTAATCACGAAATGCCTGGCATCAGTAATTGCATACTGCAGACAGCGAGGAATACAAATTTATCCATATCTGGACGACTGCCTGATCCAAGCGGACAGCAAAGACATCCTACTACAGCATCTGGCATTTGTGACAAAGTTGCTAAGTCGCCTAGGGTACACAGTAAACAAAAAGAAGTCAAAACTAATACCCTCACAAGAAATAATTTTCCTGGGTGCCAGCTTGAATACAACGACCCAGATGGCTTACCTCACGCCAGACAAGCAAAAACAACTGGCACAGTACTTCAAAAACATGGCAACTTCTACCCAGCTCACTGCAAGGAAATTCCTGCAGGCATTGGGGTACATGGCATCCTGCATTCAACTAATTGCATATGCAAGGCTGCATATGAGAAAACTACAATGGTACCTAAAAAGTGTATGGTCCCAGCACAGACACAGCCTCGAAGCAACTATAACTCTCATTCCTTGCCTTCAAAAAGAGTTTCTATGGTGGGCTCAAGCATGCCAAGCAAACAAGGGCCTTCCTTTTGTCTCACCTCCACCAAACCAAACCTTAACAACAGATTCATCAGACTACACCTGGGGTGCACACATGGCAGGACAATGCATACAGGGCAAATGGTCTGCAAACCAAAGGCAACTACACATCAATCAAAAGAAGATGCTAGCTGTAAAAAATGCACTAACAGCCTTCAAGGACCTTTTGCATCTAGGACAACTTCTAATAAGGACAGACAACACCACAGTTATGTGGTACATAAACAAACAAGGAGGGACGCACTCCTACCCACTATACAGACAGGCAATGGACTTGTGGAACACAGCATTAACTTACCAAGTACAACTGCAAGCACAATTCCTGCCAGGAAAAGAAAACATTTTGGCAGACAAATTAAGCAGAAATTTGACAGACCCTCATGAGTGGAGACTACACCCACAAGTATTCTCAATGATAACTCAAAGGTGGGGACCACCAGACATAGATCTGTTTGCCTCAACCAACAACTGCCAGCTGCAAAAGTTTTGCACAAGGACTTACCATCCCCTGGCCTGGAAAGTGGATGCCCTATCATTCAGTTGGACAGCATTGTCAGTCTACGCCTTCCCACCTCTGCCTCTACTCACCCAGGTATTACTGAAAACCAGATCAGAGAGACCACAGCTGATCCTCATTGCCCCGGACTGGCCACGTCAACACTGGTACCCACTACTATGAAACTTGACTCACAGCCCTCCATGGATCTTACCTCAATTCCCTCTGCTGTTAACCCAACAAAACTCTCAGATCCTTCACAGTCAGCTAAGGACCTTAAATCTAGCTGCATGGAAAATACCTTAAATTATAAAACAACACTTCTCTCAAAGGACGTCCAGAATGTCATTTTGGAGGCCAGGAGGCCCAGCACCAGAAAAACTTACTCAGACAAATGGAAAAGATTTTGTGTATGGAGCCAGGCCAGAAGCCTAAATCCTGGCATCCGAAATATTCCGCACATACTCCAATATCTAACTGAACTGCTACACAAAAGCCTTTCTTTCTCATCCATAAAGATCCATGCTTCAGCCATTTCAGCTCAATATGATACGGTTCCTCCCATTTTCTCTCATCCTTTGCTAAGGCAGTTTCTCAGAGGGGCAAAAAATATAAGACCCCCCCCAGAAACTCACCTACTCCAACTTGGGATCTAAATTTTGTTCTGGAAAAGTTAACACTTCCTCCTTTCGAACCAGCCTTTTCAGCAGAGCTTCAATACTTTTCATGGAAGACAGCCCTGCTGCTAGCTATCACCTCAGCATGCAGAGTCTCAGAACTGCAGGCACTTATGGCAGTGGAACCTTTCATCACTTTCCATCAGGACAGAGTATCTTTATGCACCAACCCTTCTTTCATGCCAAAGATAGTATCCAGTGTGGCTCTCAATCAGACCATACACTTGCCCACCTTTTATCCAAACCCACAGAATAAAGGAGAAAGACTCCTTCACTCTTTGGACATTCACAGACAGCTACGTTACTATTTGGACAGAACATAGGCCTTCAGAAAATCTGACCAACTCCTTGTATCCTATGCACCAGGCTCAGAAGGAAAGGCTATTTCAAAATAGACCATCTCCAAATGGATAGCACATTGCATCCACTTTTGCTACTCACACCATGGGAAAGCAGTGCCTGCTAGTATTAGGTCTCACTCTACCAGGGCTACAGCAACCTCAGCAGCCTTCCTCCGAGGAGTCCCAACAAAGGACATTCTGGAGGCAGCTACCTGGAGTTCAGTGCACACCTTCACCAAGCATTACCACCTTCCTCTGTACTCAAAAACCAGAGCTGGGTTTGCCACTGCAGTTCTGCAGGGCATCTTAGCTGCACCTAACCCAGTTTAGCTCCTACCACCCAACCATAGCTTTGGGACTCTACCCAAGTGTGATGACTGCAGCAGCATAGCACGATGAACATAGTACAGATGTCCTTCAAGGATGCATCTGCAGTCCTAACAAACGGGTTGTCCTGGCCTCAGGCAGCCCTTCGGTTGGCCGGATTCCAAAGTCTGGGTCGGGCCTCGGCTGGTGTCGCACTTCACCTGACGTCATAGCTGCAGTTCTTCGGGTATAAAGGCATCAGCCGACACCATTTTCCTCCGTCTTTCTTGCCGCGTGGCGCCCGAAGCAGAAGCTGTTCGCAAGTGCCGGTCAGTCAGATCCAGAGATTACTTCTACCGAAGACTTCTAAAAAGCTAAGTACCCCGTTGGGGACTCTTTCTTGCCTCAGCCGATGTCAGAAAAAGTGAATAACTGTTTAACTTGTGGGAAACAAATACCTCATAAAGACTTCCACTCGTACTGCCTACCTTGTTTAGGCCCAGACCACGACGTAGCAGCTTGTTTAGCCTGTGCTTCCTTCAACCGACGGACGCTTAGACGTCGGTCGGAGTTTGCAGAGGAGTTTTTCGGCTCCGCTTTTGCTTATATCATGCCGTTGGAGACTCTGACTTCTCATTTAGCTAAAAAACGTAAGGAAAAGGACCGACACTCGCGGTCCGCGGTTTCGGCGAAACGCGGTTAAGCCAACAGAGTGTCTCGGTTTCGGCTGAAACCGAGTCTGCGGTTCTTCTTCGCCGAAGCATGCCTCCTACTACCGAGGCCTCTTCCAGCCTGGCTGAATCTGCTACTGAAATACCACCTGCTCCCACAATTTCTCAGGATTTATCAGATACTATTCCCTAGATGTATCTACTCCTGCACGTGGAGCTGCTAGGCCCCTGCATCCATGTCAATTAAGGCCTTTGCCAGGGCTAAAGCAGCTAAATCTTCCAAGGCCGTGCATACTAAAGCCCTCTCACAGGCCTAGCTCTAGTACTCAAATGCTTAGTCTAGCAGAGGATCTCATTTCTTTGATCAGGGGATCCCAGTCTCATTCTGATAGGGCCTCTCAGCCCTCCAGAGAAGAGGCCTAGAGCAGAACCCCTGAGCCAGTTTCTTCTGATTACTCCTCAGATGAATCAGAAAATACTAACCCTCCTGAGGGCCCTTACTCTCCATATGAGGACTCTGATGCAGAAGATTCCATTCCTTCTGCCTCTCCTCCTGAGGAATTTTCTTTGGGGAAACCTTGCATGCTATGAGGGAACAATTTCAATGGCAGGGTCAGGATTTCTCAGACTCTAGGAAAAGGCTTAGGACTTTTTTGCATTTGCCACAGCATAGGCCTTTAGCCATTCCTCCAGTACTTACAGTTGTGGATGATGCATTTAATGATGCTTGTACTGCTCCTGATTCACTCCTCCGCCCCTGCTAAGCCCAACAGATACTACAGGGTTCCGGACACACATAATCACTTGTATAAGGCTCCTTTGCAGATCCTGAAACAATTTCTCAGGGCCCCAAGGCTATAGCAACTACCTCTGCCAAAAACCCACTCCCCTCTGAAAGGGAATCTAGGGCCTTGGAGAGATGGGGTAAAAAAGTTTATACTTCTGCTACTCTTTCCGCTAGGGCCTTAAACTGTCAATTCCACATGATTCAGTATCAGGAATTTATGCTAGATCAGTTATCTAAAAGCTGTCCTCACCTGAACCTTTAGACAGAAAGTCTCTGCAGGATATGGTACATAACATACAGCAGGTCAGTAATCATTCCTTAAAATGCGGCTATGATGCACTGGAGGCCTCCTTTAGATCAGCTATGACTGGTACAGTGATCAGAAGGCATGCATGGTTAAAAGAGCAGTCCTTACCAGACCATGTAAAAACAAAGCTCCTAGATGCTCCCATGGATAAACACAATTTGTTTGGCTCTCCCGCACAGCAAGTGCTGAAGAAGGTGGAAGAGAAAGCAAAATCTGTCCAGACAGTCAAGGATTTCTTGCAGGTCCAGCCTCCAAGGTTTAGTAGGAACTGGCCTTCCAAGACTTGGTCCTTTCCAGACACCAACAGAGCACAGAGAGGCAGGAATAGGCGCACAAGAGGCAGAGGTCAATACAGAGGTGCCTACAGAGGACGTCAGTGGCAGCCTAACAACCAGCGAAATACTGCTGCAGATCCAGCCACTACCACTTCCACAGGACAATCACAGTGACTTGGCTCTGAAGCCGCCTACCAGGGAACAACTAGAAGTACCCTTAGGCGGAAAGTTAGCCTTATTTTCAGTAACTGGCATTGCATTACAGGAGACAAATGGATTTTACAGACAATAGACAAAGGTTACAGGTTTCACTTCCATACTCTACCAAGGAAGAGAGGAATGCCAAACCTACCTCCAAATCAAATGGCAAACGCTCTAGAACAAATAGACAACTTAAAAAGGATGAGAGCTATAGAAAAGGTACCACCTGTGGAACAAGGGCAAGGATTTTACTCCAGACTTTTCCTGGTGCCAAGGAAGGAAAATCAATGGAGACCTATTCTAGACCTGTCCGCACTGAACACATTCCTCATTGTCCCAAAATTCAAAATGCTGACTCTACAGCAGCTTCTTCCCATGCTGGGCAAGGAGTCTTGGCTGGTAACTCTAGATCTCAAGGAGGCATACCTGCACGTCCCCATATGACCAATTTGCAGAAGATACCTCAGATTTCTTGCAGGATCAGAGCATTATCAATTCTCAGCATTGCCTTTTGGCTTATCTACTGCGCCCAGAGTATTCACGAAATGCCTGGCTTCAGTAATTGCTCATTGCAGGCTTCAGGGAATTCAAATTTACCCTTACCTGGACGACTGCCTGTTACAAGCGGACAACAAAACAAATTAACAAAAGACTTGAAAAGGGTCATTCATCTGCTGCAAGCCTTGGGATACACAGTCAATATAAAAAAGTCAAGGCTGTTGCCATCCCAAAGGATAACTTTCTTGGGTGCAG
This sequence comes from Protopterus annectens, assembly GCF_019279795.1. Taxonomy (NCBI): domain Eukaryota; kingdom Metazoa; phylum Chordata; order Ceratodontiformes; family Protopteridae; genus Protopterus; species Protopterus annectens. Next base: position 444,899,964 of record NC_056726.1, read on the forward strand.
AACTGGACACAACAAATCAAATGGCATCCCTCACAGCAGAAAAGCAAAAGCACCTTCCACTCTACTTCATGGCATTAACAACGCAGAACAAGCTTACAGCAAGGAAAGTCCTGCAAGCCCTGGGTTACATGGCATCCTGCATAATATTGATCCCACATGCCAGACTGCATATGAGGAAGTTGCAATGGTACCTCAGGAATTTATGGTCTCAGCACAAGCACAGCCTAGAAACCCAAATTCCAGTAATTCCTTGCCTGAAACAAGAATTCCGATGGTGGGCTCAGGCCTGTCAATTGAACAAAGGACTGCCCTTCCACAGCCCGCAACCAAGCCAGACTATTACCACAGACGCCTCAGACCTTGGTTGGGGGGCACACATGCTGGACAAGTGCATACAAGGCTTATGGACTCAAGACCAGCTAAACCTACACATAAACCAAAAAGAGATGCTGGCAGTAAAACTGGCAATTCAGGCATTCAGACCGTTTCTCCATCAGGGACATTTATTGATAAGGACGGACAACACCACAGTGATGTGGCATATCAACAAATAGGGGGGCACGCACTCATATCCTCTATGCCGGATGGCAATGGATCTCTGGAATGTGGCCCTAAGCCTCAACATACAGCTCAAGGCAATATTTGTGCCAGGAAAAGAAAACATACTAGCAGACATCTTAAGCAGGACTACCACGGATGCCCACGAATGGATGCTGCATCCAGACATCTTCAAATCCATCACAAGGAAATGGGGGCTACCAGAAATAGACTTATTCGCATCCCCACACAATCACCAATTGAAAAAATTCTGCACAAGGACTTACCACCCACTTGCTTGGAAGGTGGACTCACTTTCTTTCAATTGGGAAAACCTGACAGCATATGCATTCCCACCTCTTCCTTTGATGCACAGGGTGCTATTGAAGATCAAAGAAGACCACCCAAGGATCATCCTGATAGCTCCAGACTGGCCGAGGCAGCACTGGTACCCACTACTGAGGAGTATGTCTCGGGAACTCCCATGGCCTCTACCCCTGGTTCCTTTACTGCTAACACAAAACAACTTCAAAACCCTGCATCCGAACCTGAGAACACTGCAGCTAGCTGCTTGGAGCATTGCATAACACAAAATAACCCAGATTTATCTCAAAGGGTTAAAGACATTATCTTGGAAGCTCGCAGACCTTCAACAAGAAAAACTTACTCAGCAAAATGGAAATGATTTCTCTTTTGGAGTGCAGCAAAAGGGCAAAATGTAGCACTGGTAAACATAGCTAACATCCTGGAGTATTTAGCAGAGCTTTTTCACAATGGCCTGTCGTACTCTTCCATTAAGATTCATGCGTCAGCTATTTCAGCAGAATATAACATGGATCCTCCAGTCTTCTCTCATCCTCTACTCAGGCAGTTTCTAAGAGGAATCAAAAATGTAAAACCACCAAGGAAGCCACCATTGCCTACATGGGACTTGAACTTTGTGCTAGAAAAGTTGACACTTCCCCCTTTTGAACCAGCAGCAACAGCAGAATTACAGTACTTATCATGGAAAACAGCTTTCCTGCTTGCAATCACTTCAGCAAGAAGGGTTTCTGAATTACAGGCATTAATGGCAGTACAACCCTTCCTTATCTTCCATCAGGATAGAGTGTCCATGAGAACTAATCCTACCTTTATGCCAAAGGTGGTATCCAGGGTATGTTTAAACCAAGCAATCCACCTACCTACATTCTTCCCCAACCCACAGAACAGGGGAGAAAGACTGCTGCATACCTTGGATGTGCATAGACAATTGCGCTACTACCTGGACAGAACCAAGAACAATAGAAAAACTGACCAACTTCTGGTAGCATATGCCACAGGAATGGAAGGAAAAGCAATTTCAAAACAGACAATCTCAAAATGGATAGGAAATTGCATTAGATTTTGTTATTCTTATCATGGAAAGGCAACTCCAGAAAATATCAGACCTCACTCCACAAGGGCTACAGCCACAACTACAGCTTTTTACGAGAGTGGCTACAAAAGACATTTTAGAGGCTGCTACTTGGAGCTCCGTGCATACATTTGCCAAGCATTATAATCTACCCTTATACTCCAGATCCCGAGCAGGTTTTGCCACTGCTGTTTTGCAAGGGATCTTAGCTACACCATAATCTTGTTAGGACCTCCTCCCCCAGTTTGGCTATGGTATTCTACCCATTTGTTAGGACTGCAGATGCATCCTTGAAGGACATAGTACAGTTTTGTATCTACCATAAATGTAGATGTCCGAGAGGTATGCATCTGCAGTCAGGATTACCCACCCTCCTTCCCCTCTGTGGTACTCCTAGGGTATTTGCCCATCTTGTAGCTAGCTGGGGGAATCTATTATGGTGTATTTGTTTGTATATATGTATATACAGGTTTAATTCTATTTGCTCTCTGTTGTTTGGAAACATTTGCATTTATCCAAATTTAGCCTTCCTAGAGGGCATCTGGCATCTGGGGCAAGAAACACTGAGGAAAATGTCGTCGGCTGATGCCTTTATACCCGAAGAACTGCAGCTATGACGTCGGGTGAAGTGCGACACCAGCCGAGGCCAGACCCAGACTTTGGAATCCGGCCGACCGAAGGGCTGCCTGAGGCCAGGACAACCCGTTTGTTAGGACTGCAGATGCATACCTCTTGGACATCTACATTTATGGTAGGTACAAAACTGTACTTTTTGTACATACCATAAATGTAGATGTTCGAGTGGTTATGCTGCTGCAGTCCAGGTTACCCTCCCTCCATCCCCTCTTCCTAACAAGGCTTTTCTTATACCTCCATGTACTTCAACCTTTGGGATGCATGTCTATATGGTGTATTTGCTTACAACTAGTACCATTGTTTTGCACTAAGGTATGTTTTGCAAACTTCTTATTTTGCCTTCTTAATTTGGGGCACCTGACATCTGGGGCAAGAAAAACTGAAGAAAATGGCATCGGCTGCCTCTTTTATACCCCTGCCGCACTGACGTCAGGGAAGAAGCGACGACAACTGACGCCGGACCAAGGCTTTGGAATTCAGGCCGACTGTGGGACCGCCTGACAGCAGGATAACCCAAGTGTGATGACTGCAGCAGCATAACCACGTGAACATCTACATTTATGGTAGGTACAAAACTGTACTTTCTCTAATGTTCCAGTGGCATACTAAAATGTATCGGTCACCAGCATTCATCAGTGGCATTACAGGCTTAGAAGCAAAACATGAGGCAACCTGCTGGCAGTGCTACCTTACTCTGTGCTTTGAATAACACCACGCGTTGGAGGAGTGGATGCCATTAATGGAACCAAAGTTGTCATTTGACCAGATCTGTCATAGACTGGTTCATCCTTTTCACCCCAAAACTGAAGCATTAGCTTTGTCTGGTTGGTGCCATTCGGAACTATCCTGGGCTTCAACTCCTCCCCTTTAGCCTTAATGCTCTCTACTCTTCCATTACTGTGTAAATTGTTTGCTGCCACTCATTTTGCTTACATGCATCTTAAATGGCTTCAGGCTTTATTTATAACTTTGTACTCGCAGTATAGTATTCTGCTGTTTTTGGATTGTCTTTGCCATCATTTCATCATTGCTCATCCTTTCAGGCTTATTTGATGAAAAATTCCTTTTTGGACATCCCTGCACTACTTTGTAGTAGTAAATTGCTGGCTAGTGTTTTTGGAACTTTGGATAGGGTCATTTTGCTTTTTTATTTATTTATTTTTGACAAGTTGTTTGTTGCTGTAGTAGGCTTTTGTTGTTGAAATAATGCATTTGTGCTTAGCTGATACATAATCTCAAAAGCTACTGCTTTCAAGAAGTGACATAAAATCTCACCATAAGAAAGCATATGTAGTGTGTGATGTGTTAGAGTGATGCCCATCTTTAGAGTGTCTATGGCATATGCAGAAATCTTGTTAAATGCACTTTGACCACAAGAGCAATGTGATTGCCAAATGATTGATTCCTAGAGAGGATGTCTCGAAACAGAACCCCACTGGCCTGGGTGGAGTATTTGCCTTTAAGACTGCCAAGGTTATTCTACCTCATAAAGTTTCTTGCAAGAAGAACAGGAAATTTTGTGTGGACAAAGGAGTGTCAAGAATGGGGTTATGCAGGTAGTTGTAGACAACCCTTTTATAATCCTATAGAGTGGAATCCTCAAGAAAAGATATTATTTATTTTGCTTTCAAACAGGACTTTCCCAGCCGGCTCTTCTGTAACCTCTTTCTGTCAGGTTCATGCACAGTATTTTCTCCCGCAGGTCTGTCTGCTTGGGTATAGATTGCATGAAGTTGTCACAGATCATAATGCAAACTCAGTTGGATTTGGTTTCATGTCATCCCTCTCTCATGTCACCTCCTTTTTCTGTTCCAGTCTCTTCATCTGCCCCCGCTTCAGCACAGATTACATCAGAGCCACATAGCACCTTGGTTATACGAACACCAGCATGTTTTTTTTTTCTAAACTTTGTGTTACTGTTAATACCATTGGACTCGGTATTAATACCTGCAGCTTCTTCTGCCTTCTTGGCCCCCGGAGTCTTTGGCTTAGGTCTGACTACAGCTCTTGAAAAATATAATATTGGTGCCAATCAGTGGGTTGGGTGGGTGGCCTAATGGTTAAGGTGTTTGCCTTGCAAACACAAAGTGCAGGGTTTGAGTCTCACAAGGGATAATTGGCTAGGCTTAAAATGCTCACAAGGGCAGTTAGCTTAGTACTAATCTATGAACCAAGAAAATTAGGAGATGACACATCAGTCCTAATTGTGAGGAGAAGAAACATCACCATACAGATCTATCATTATGATAAGTACATAACTTTCAAATATCTAGGAAAGATGCAAGATTAATCATATGGAGTATACCGCAAAAGAAGTCAATACTCCACTTTTTCTACAATAGTCTGGAGCTGAATAGCACAGCCTTGGGGAGGGCTAGAGCGGAGTAAGTCCTGAATAAAGTTTCAGGTTTTGTCTTCTGTCCTTAAACATCTTTATTAAATTACCATACTTTAAGTTGCAGGATGCGTTTATATACATTAATAGGAAAGAAAGACTGTAATAACAGATGTTAAGTTGTCAATCTCGCCTTCATTCTTGCTGGATGGGTTCGGAGCCGATCCTTGGCTCCGACTCGGCACTTGCTTTAGCTTGAGAACTCCTTTTACCAGCTCGAGGCAACCCTATATCCCATGATGCAAGGCGGAACTACCTCAGATCTTGTTTGCCGCTTAGCGAAAGAGGTCTCCTTTGCCAGCTGAGGTAAGTAATTTTCTTGTCAAAAGAGAAAAAGCTTAGTTAGGGATTTATTTCCCCCTTGTTTCCATTTTTATAGTCTGTAGTGTGTTACAGCCCACCCTATTCCCTTATAATTTAAAACTTTTTATTTCCTTTAGTATAAAGTTTAGTTAGGCCTAAACCCCACTGGTTAATCCCTACCTGTGTGTTTGTGTGTTAGGGGATTAATTGTGTGTGTTTGTTGGGGTTTGTGTGTGACTTCCTCCTAGGAATATGTCAAAGGAAGGCAAGGTCTCAGGCTTCAAGAAGTGTGACTCGTGCTGTCAGAAAATGTCTCTGACAGACGGTCACACTTCTTGTGTTTACTGCCTGGGGCCTTTGCACCTGCAGGACTCCTGTGCTTTGTGTCACTCTTTTAGCCAGAGAGTCCTGCAGGAACGGAGGAATAAGTTAGTCCTCCGTGGCTTACTTAAGCCAGAAGGTTCTCCCTCTAAAACAGGGTCTGGGAAACCTTCTAAGCCACCGAAGGTTCAGGCTTCAGTATCCAAGCCTCCTCCGGTGGCTCCGGCTCCGGCTCGAACCGATCTATCTGCTTCAAAAGTAGTGGGTTTGGCACCGACTGGTTCCGACACCCGGTCTACTGTGGCCTTGTCGGCTCCGGCTGGAGCCGACACCTTATCCAGCATCGGAGCCGAGAAACCTTCGGCTCCATCTGGAATTCAGGGGACTTCGGCTCCGATGACTTCATCCCGAAAGAGATCTCGGTCCCCTTCGTTGCAGAGTATCCACTCGGCTCCGGGGTCTCCTCTTTTGTCGGAGCGGAGCCATCGGAGCCGATCTTCGAGATCTTCCAGGCTGTCTGACCACGACTTAGAGAGGGTGGTAAGCAGGCTGTTGAAGTCGCAAGCACTGGCCCAAATGCTCCATAGCCTGTCTCAACAGACTTCGGCTATTGTCTCACCCCTTGAACTTCCTCCTCCGACTCCACACCAGAGTTCGGAGCCGGAGCTTCTGGACAGCGACTGTTTCGCGCGAGCCGATACATCCTTCGGCTCCGTCGTCCTCGGCTCCGATCTCCTCCTTGAGACCTTCCTTGGAGGGATCCGGTCGTCGGGTTTCCCTTGTCTGCTCCGAGGGGGCTAGTGGCATCGGACCCTTGTCCGACCCGCCTCCCCTCGGGCTTTGGCTTTGGTAAGCTTGTCACCGACATCGGCCTCGAGCCTTCCTCTCAGTGGAGCCGGAATTCCTGTATCCTCGGATCAGGGATATTCCGCCTCCGGGAGGAGCCTTTGAGGTGATGAGGAGTGTCCTGGCCTCTGAGCCAGGTCAACGGTCCATCCCTCTAGCTCCTCCCTCTTCGGTGCCTGTAGACGCCTCTTGCCAGCCTCTTGCTCTCAGGCCCAGGGATCCATCGCCCCAGGTTTCCCCATTGGGAATTTCCTCCTCTTCCAAAGTTTCTCCTGATCCGCAGGTGAACCCTCGGAAGAGGACGTGTAAGAGGAAACACACAGACTCCCCCGAGTCTACTACATCGGATACCGACTTAGATGAGTCGGAGGGTTCTCCACGATCCCCCTCTGAGGATGTCTCCTTTTCAGACATCCTTGAGCTCCTCAGACAGAGGGGGAATTGTCCATCCATTGATCCCTCCGAGGATGATTCGGTATACCTGGAGGCTTTTGGATCCCGACCCTCCACCTCCTGGGTGTCTCCGCCTTTCGACCCACTTATGCAGGTAGTGGCTCGAAGGCGTGGCTCCAGATTCTGTGGAACCTGTCCCCAGGAGACCATCCAAGTTTATCACGGCCCCTACGGACAAACAGTTTCTTTCCAAGGGCGTCTCTGTGGATGCTATGGTGGTGGCGGCGGCCACTAAGAAGGAACTGGCAGATCCTTCAGTACCTGTCCATCCTCCTAACAAGGATTCTAGGACCATGGACAGGTATGGAAAGCGGATGTTTTCTTCAGCGACCTTTGCTATGCGTTCGCTGAACTACCTTTGTCACTTCACCAGGCTTCAAAGAGATATTCTCAAGGAACTGGGTGAAGTGGTCCAGGATCCTTCTGCTGCTGGGGCTCAAGAAAAGATTGCCTCACAGCTAGCAATCCTGAATTCCCTATCCAACTCCTCCATGCGGCTCATATCCTATGCGGCCGATGGAGCGAGCAGGGCCGCAGGCACAGGAGTTGCTCTTAGACGCCAAGCCTGGATGCGGCTTTGTAATTTTGCGGACCCCTTTAAGGCGTCCTTCACTAATACCCCTTTGATGGTTCGGCTTTGTTCGACCTCAGGTGAAGGATACCTTGACCAGGTGTGAGCAGGACGGTAAAACTCTTTCTGCCGTTGGAGTCCATTTTTCCACTCCTTCTAGACCATATCCCAAGGGTCAGAAGGGGGGGAAGATGTGGTTCCGCAAAGCCCAAGGAGCTACACCGGACACGTGGTCAGTTTACCCCAGAGGCAGAGGGGTAACAATAATAGACGCCCTAGAGGCAGGGGTCCTCAGAACCAGGGCAACAGGGAGTCTCTTCCTGAGAAGCCCTTTCAGCATCCCTGAGGTGTTGCCCGACTGTCCACCCTTGAGGCAGTCGGGAAGGATTTCGCTGTACCCAGTAGCCTGGCAATCCCTATCACAAGATATGTGGGTACAGTCGATCATATCCGAGGGTTACAAAATCCCCTTCGAAAGGTATCCCGTACCTCAACAATCCCTTCCAGACATCTCACCCGGTCAAAGGGATTTGGCAGAACAGGAGGTTTCAAAGCTCCTAGGAAAAAGAGCCGCCCAGACTGTGCCGGCAGACCAGGTAGGATCCGGCGTCTACTCGAGATTCTTTTCGTCCCCAAAAGGACGGAGATTGAGACCAATATTAGACCTGAGCAGTCTAAACAGATTTGTCAAGAAGGCAAGATTCCGGATGGTCACGCTTCAGTCCATTCTTCCCTTTCTGGGCAAGGACAACTGGATGTGCTCTATAGACCTTCAGGACGCGTACTATCACATAAAGATTCACAGGCGCTCCAGAAGGTTTCTCCGCTTCGCTAGGGACCAGTCATTACCAATTCAGAGCCCTGCCCTTTGGCCTCACTTCAGCCCCCAGAGTGTTTACCAAATGCATGGCAGTGGTCACAGCTCATCTGAGATGTCAAGGATTCCAGGTGTTTCCTTATTTGGACGACTGGCTCCTCTCCGCCACCACCAGGTGTCAGCTTCTTCAGACCAGAGACTACACTCTACAGCTTTGCAGGAGTTTGGGAATTTCAGTAAATTTAAAAATCTTCTCTGCTGCCTTGCCAATCTATCACCTTTATAGGCGCAGAATTAAACACCGTCAAAATGTTAGCCAGACTAACAGATCAAAGAATTCTGGACATCCAAAAATTCGTTCGGATTCTATTGCAGAGCAACAAGGTCAAAGCCAGATTTATACTGAAGGTTCTAGGTCTTATGGCTGCAGCCATTGTTCTACTACCACTGGCTCGCTTCCACATGCGTCTTCTGCAGTGGATGCTATTCACGCAGTGGTCGTACCACAGTCTCCCGATGAGGCACGAAATCTTAGTCACACAGTCGTGCAGAACTCATCTGAATTGGTGGATATCTTCCCCTCTTCTTCATCAGGGCCGACCCTTTGTTTCTTCTTCTCCAGTTGCCACAGTCACTACGGATGCCTCTCTGATCGGGGGGGGGCGGGATTATCAGGGCAGGATGGGCCACAGGACGTGGCAACCCATAGAATACCATCTGCACATAAATGTCCTGGAGATGAGAGCGGTGCTTTTAACGCTGCAGGCCCTCAACGACTTTCTTCCCACGGGACTATTGCAGTACAAACGGACAACATGTCCGTGGTCTGGTACATCAACAAGTAGGCGGACCAGGTCCTATCCTTGTGTCGAGAAGCTCTCAGACTTTGGCAATGGGCAATCTCCTCTCATCGGTTTCTGATAGCAACGCACATCCCCGGCAGGTCCAACCTCTTGGCTGACAGGCTGAGCAGATCCATTCTGATGCCTCACGGTGGTCTCTCAATCAATCTGTAGTGGATCAGATTTTTCTGAAGTGGGGCACTCCTTGTTGCGATCTTTTGCTACTCCTCAAAACAACAAGTGCCCCGATTTTTCACCCTCTTTCCCTTCCAGGCCAACCCTGAGAGACTCTCTAACCCAGGATTGGCCCGGGGACTTCTGCACGCTTTTCCTCCTTTCCCTTGATTCCACAAGTCATTCAGAAAGCCACCGCTTTGAGAGCCAAGTTGATTCTCATTGCCCCTTATTGGCCTCGACAAATTTGGTTTCCGTCTCTGCATCGTCACCTTCTGGTGCAGCCCTGGCATCTGGACCCAGTTCCGGATCTCTTGATCCACCAGTCGGGTCAGCAGCACCGGGCCATTCATTCTCTCAACCTCACTGCTTGGTTGCTCCACTTCCTTCCTAGCCAGGCTTCCGATGATCTCTGACTCAGTCAGAGACATCTTAGTGTCTTCCTTAAAGTCGCCCACTAGGACTGTTTATGCTAGCAAGTGGCGGCGTTTTCTATTTGGGCAAATTCCAGGAATATTGATCCCTTTACTGCTCCTGTACATTCTGTTTTAGATTTCCTGGCGGAGGTTTTTCATTCAGGATCCTCGTCATCTACAGTTAAAGTACAACTGGCTGCTATTTCCAAGTATCATGTTGGCTTGCATGACAATAACATTATGTCTCATAGATTATGCAAGGCCTTTCTGAGAGGAGTTTTTCTCCTAAAGCCGCCTATAAAGCATCCTCCTCCGCAATGGGATCTAAACTTAATGTTGGCATCCTTGATGCTACCTCCCTTCGAACCGTCTGCTTCATGTTCTTTGAAGTTATTGACCTGGAAAACTATATTCTTACTGGCTGTCACTTCAGCAAGAAGGGTTTCGAGATTCAAGCTCTCTGCATTCGTTCCCTTACTTGGTTTTCATAAGGACAGGGTATCATTAAGAACTAACCCTTCCTTTCTCCCCAAAGTTGTGTCTCAAACCAATATTAACCAATCTATAGATCTACCAGTCTTCTTCCCAAACTATTCCGACAGAGCCGAACAGAAGCTTCATTTTTTGGATGTCCATCGTCAGCTCAGGTACTATTTGCATAGAACTAAACAATTCAAAAAATCGGACCAATTATTTGTCTCCTATGCAGAAAACAGGATAGGTCTTCCAGTTTCTAAAGTGACCTTATCCAGATGGTTGACTTCCACCATTTCCTTTGTGTACTCTCTCAGAGGCAAGCAGCTATCTTCTAAACCAAAAGCACACTCAACCAGGAGTCTATCCACTTCTGCAGCCTTTCAGGATAGACTACCCATTGATACTATTTGTGCAGCAGCTACTTGGGCCACGCCTCATACCTTTGTCTCTCATTACAAGTTGGACTTGGCCTCCAGAGATAGGGCCAGTTTTGGTTCCACAGTTCTCAAGAGTCTGTTCCATTGAGCCACCGGGATACAGGTGCTAGGGACGTGGTCCCATCCAGCAAGAATGAAGGCGAGATTGACAACTTAACATTTAGAAGTTATGTACCTACCATAACATTCCATGTTAGTTATCTTCTCTCGCCTTCTTTCTTAAGGCCCCTCCCTCCTACCCCCTGGCCTGGACAGATCTTGAAGAGTTCCTATCAGGTTGTTTTCCTCCTGAGCCTTCATATGAGGACTCTTTTTACGAACTTGTTTTCCTAATTATGTTAGGTTAGTCCTTAGCAGGGTAGGTTAGCTACCAAACGAGATCTGAGGTAGTTCCGCCTTGCATCATGGGATATAGGGTTGCCTCGAGCTGGTAAAAGGAGTTCTCAAGCTAAAGCAAGTGCCGAGTCGGTGCCGAGGATCGGCTCCGAACCCATCCAGCAAGAAAGAAGGCGAGAGAAGACAACTAACATGGAACGTTATGGTAGGTACATAACTTCTAATTTTCATTGTCATAATCAAGTAGAATACAGGCAAGTGTGTTTATTTTTTTAACAACTTTTCATTCACATGAACATTACACAAATTGCTGATTTCTTGCCTTCCAGTAAACTTGACTCTGCCTCTTGAACATTATTCTGCATATATTGCTCCCAAAAATTAATTTCATTTTTTTCTATGAAATTTACTCTTTCCTTTCTCTAATGATCCCACCTTTGTTTTTTCATATTTCCTTTACTATATTCAAAACGTAAGGTTGGTTTAGATTTTGATTTTCATTTCCTAATAATTGCTTTATTGGCTACCCACAGCATTAATCATAGTAGGGCTTTAATGTCTCCTGGCAGTTTAGATCCTGTATTTTTATTTTATTTATTTATTTCGACATTCATTTACCTATATCTGACTGGGCAGGTGCCCTTTTTCAGCAAAGGCCCGGAGAGAATAGCTCCATACAGAAAAACACTACATAGAGAAAAACAGTACATACAAAGCATAGTAAAACCAAATATGAGGAATGAGTAGGACGTAATCTGTATCTCATCTCAAAATAATAATTTCCTTAGTAATTATCATTTGATCCTCCAGCATTTCTTTCAGAGTACTCAGTAGGGAATTTTTAAAGTTTGCCAATGTGTTATATTCCCCAGAACATGTTCCCAGTTTCTGTCTTTCTTAACCATCACATCTCCAGCATTTACTGTCTACCCAAGGAAAGACCATCTGAAGTCTACTGAGGTTATAGAAATACATTTGCAAATATTCTCATCCAGCCATATTAAACCTTCTGGACCTTGTTACATACTTGAGAGCCCTACAAATTTCTTCCCACTTTTTCATAGAAGTTTTCCTTTCTAGTCTCTTTTTCCATATCTTTTCTAACCTCTTAGTTGATTCTTACAGTTGTTGTGCAGTACTTTATACACCCTGCTAATTATTCCCTTTTTAACAGCATCTTCTGTTCTAGATGCAACAAAAACACTACCAGAAATTTTAGTTTAGTTAGCACTCCCCTATGGTTATTAATCCCTGATAGGAAAGGCAGTCTCTTACGTGCAGTCCAAACTCCTGCTTAGCCACATTCTGCTCTGTAATCTTTTCCTTCCAAGTTATTAGCTATGAATACCTTGGCTTCTTTGCTAATTTCCTACTGTAAGTTCTAGCATCTTCTTGCCTGTTTTCTGTACCCCTATGCATAGACATCTCTATTGGTAAAATCTCATTTCTCCACTCTCCTCACTGGCTTAATTCTTAGAATAGTTTCTGCTACTTTATTAGTGTTTAATGCTTTCAATTTCTCCAAGTCTTTTGGGTTTCTAATACCATGATGGAAGTGGACCTCATTCCTAGGTCAAAGTATGATTAAAGTTCATGAAATTAGTATTGTTTCCATCTTTGATGTCAGCCAGAAGTGCTCTTCGCAGCACCCGCAGTGTCCTTCTGCTGTTCACATGGGGTTACATGGATTGGTAACATAACTAAATACAATTGTAGATTATTTTTTATAAGACCCATGCTTCCACTACTATTGGAACTGTTTGGATATCTTTCTTCCACATTGCTCTCATTTCTGCCTGCAGATCCTGATATTTTATGACTTTCTCTCTCTCTCTCTCTCTCTCTCTCTCTCTCTCTCTCTCTGTCTCTCTCTGTACGCAAGACACTGTAGTCACTGGGTGTGACGATTTCAATGATCAGTACTACTTTTGTCTTCTTTTCTTGGACCACTGTATCTGGTTTTCTTTTAAACTGCTGGTAGTGGGTGATCTCATGTGATATAAACTTCATCAGTTTCTGTGATGCTTTGTGACTCGTTTCCAGTGTTTTTCAGCCACTTCAATACCGTAATGTTTGCACAATCCTCAGTGCAACAGTCTTGCCACATTTTTATGCCTTTAAGTATACAGACCTTCTGCCATTAATATATCACAACCAGCAACAAGGTGTGCAGCTGTTTCCAATTCGGTTTTACAAAACCTACATTTGTCTGTTTCTCCCACATATTCAATAGACTTTGTAAACCAGTGTGTACATAGCCCACTGTCTTGGGCTGCCATTATTAACCTTTCATCTCTTGATTTGAATTTGCTTCTACTTAACCATTCCTGCGCTCGTTCCTGATCGACATGAGGTTCTTCCAGAAGTTTTCTATACTTGCAACTATATTTGTGCTTTTTCCACATTTTTTGCCTTCTCATCTAGTCCTTCACCTTATATTCTTTCTTATGTTTTTTTGGCGCATTCAGTTGCTGGCCGATTTTTATCTACTTCTCGTTTGATTTCCATTCCTGCTTGACGCCGATATGCTTTTGCTAAATTAAACAGATAAGTCATAGGTAGGTACTAGGCTATCGGCCCAAGGGCCTACGTAAGCCTAGCCAACAAGGTTCCCTGGCTTATGCCATCCAAGAAAGTTATTTTCCTGTGCCTTAGATTTTATCTCCTTTTATTTATTTTCCTGTGCCTTAGATTTTATCTTCTTTTAATCTCATTTTAGATTTATTCTCCTCATGTTTCAAAACTTTCACTATATTTGGGTCTTGTGAGGTCACCAGATATGTGAGGAGTCCCACGATTGCAGATCTGTACATGTAATCAATTTCAAGGAGTCCCATCCTTCCTTCAGAATAGGGAATATATAATATTGATAGACACTGATTTTTATAAATCATTTGGTGAGCATGAAGCATCCTTCCTATCTAATCTATCCAACATGTTTTGGGGCCGGTCAGTCACTCCAGAACTATAAGTTAGGACAGGAAGAGCAAATTGGTTTATAGCCTGGATTTTGTTCCTAGATGTCAAGGCTGTTTTCAGAATTAATTTAAGTGTTCTAAGGTATTCCTTACTAAGTTTTATTAGAATTTGTTCATGTTTTATTGTTGATCCTTCATTGATTACCAAATATTTACACACTCCCTCTTGCACAAGTTCTTTTATATAATTCTTGTCCCAAACTGATGTTTTCCTGGTACTGCAATTTTCCTGCTTTAAAGGTTGCTTTTGCACACTTAAGACCAAATTACATTTTTATATCATCTGAAAAAGTTTTGAAAACCTGCATCTGTGCTTTCAGATCCTCATGTCATGAACTATACAGTTATAATCAGCAACAAAGAGAAGATGAGAAGTCTTTACACCTTGTTGTTTTCTAGGAGCCAAATTGTAGCCATGGCCTAAGCTGTTAAGTAAACAGCTTAAAGGGTTAAGGAGAAGGCAGAATAGCAACAGTGACAGAGTCACCCTGGAATATCCCCCTTTGAATTTTTATGTCTGGGATAATAATCTCTCCTTTATAATGGCTTAATTGCAAAGTGGTCTGACACTGTTTCATGGTCACTGTAATGTAGTTGATAAGTGTAGGGTATATTTTATACATTTTAAGTACTCTATTATCCATGAATGTGGGATACTATCAAATGCTTTTTTGTAGTCAATACATGCCATACTTTGATTCTTCCCCTTTTTACAGTTCTCCACTATGACTTTATTCATATCAACAAGTGATCCTTTGTTCCATATGACTTTCTTTTATTGCCCTTTTGTACTATTGCCGTAATTGAGTTTTCTTCTAAATGACTATAAACTCTGTCAGCATCAATTCCCGTGTATAGTTTATACGTTGTCAGAAGGCAAGTTATTGGTCTATAATTTTTAGAGTAGCTTGCAGGTTCACTCTTAAGAAGGAGCATTGTTTTGCCTATTGTTAGCCAGGTTGGTGTCTGTTCGTGGTGTGCATATAAATAGCTTTTAGTCATTGCTAAATCTTCGTGCAAAGATCTTAATACTTTTAACCAAAAGTTAGGTACTGCATCTGGACCTGGAGTTTTCCAGTTAGAGGCTTTTCTTAACTTTGTTTCAATCTCTCTGGCTGTTACTTCATCTCATTTCATGTCCTGTATCTTTAAACTTCTTATTCTTTCTTTAACTTCTATCCATTTAGCATATTTGTTATGTTCCATAGGATCTTCATAGATACTTCTCCAAAATGTATCTATTTCCTCTTTTTTTGGTGGTCTTTACGTTTCTTTTACCTCGTTTCCCAGTTTTCTATAAAACTTTTTTGGATCATTAATAAATTGCTTATTTTGTACTTTTCCTGTATGTTTATCTGTATATCTTCTAAGTTTTTCCACCTGTGCTGAAATTGTTAGTTTGTTTGCAATAGTGCATGATAGATCATGGTCTGTTCTAATATTGCACATTGCTTTTATCACATCTATCTTTGTTAGTATTTTTGTTGATCTGTTCCCTCTTCTATAGTCTTCTAACAATGACACTTGTCTTAATTGCTGTATAGTTTTCTCTGTTCGATACTTCCATTATGGTATTCAATTTCTCCCTTCCTTTCCCTCGCTACCCTGTGTTTGTGTGGTAGAACTTTAGCAGTTACTAATTTAGCTGCACAGTAATGTATCCTTTTTACTTCTGTTATATCACATGGATCTCGATGGTCAGTCCTAATTACTACATTCACTTGTTTTATCAGACTTCTTACTTTTTGGGTTTTATTGATCTTCTGCAGTCTATTTATCTCATTTATCTTAATGTATCTATCCACGTCTATTAAATCAAGCAATTCTTCTCTTAGCTCATTTTCTTCCAAACTGAGGGCACATCCCTTGTTTTCCATTTCCTCTGGGCATTCTATAGAAAGTTGTGTAGTATCTTCCTGTGGCACCTTCTCTTCAAATTCACCCTGTGCCATCTGTTGCTCTGTCATATGGGAACTCACTGGCCTGTCACTCTTCAGCATTGACTGTATCAGAGTTTCCACAGTTTCATGTTCCTTTCCTTGCTGTCTAGCTTCAAGTGAACATTTATACTGGTTTCCTGTGGAAAGATCCAAAATATCTTGATATGGCACCTGACCAATTTTCTTCCTGTTCCACTAGTTTCCCCTTAATTTGGATATCCATTACTCTTTCCTGTTGTGGTGCTTTCTGCATTTGATTTTCTACACTGAATCCTTCACTTTGCAGGTACTCCATAACTACAGTATCTATTTCTTTAACTTCTCCATTACCAAAATTATTTTCTTCTTTTCCTCTTTGCCTTCTTATTTTTTGTATTGTAAAGTTTTCCATGTCCGGATTCCTTTTCGTGTATTTCTCCTCAAACATCTTTGGTGCTGCTCTTTTTGTATTGGCTAGTTTTGCTTTCTTCTTTGCATAAATATTGCACCATATTAAATCTCTTTTTCTTTCCCATGTCCATATTTTTTCTTCAGATGTCTCCTGATCTTCCTGTTTCTCTTTACTCTTGCAACTCACTCCATCATGCTGTGATAACCTGTGTTCGACCTTCTATACCAAATCTTTCACTTCGCAGGCACTCCATAGCTTCAACTTCTTTTTTTTTAACTTCTACTTTACTAATCTTCTTTTCTGTGCTCCACGTCATGATATTTTTTTTTATTGTGAAATTTTCCATATCTGGATGCCTTTGCGTGTATTTCTCTTCAAATATCTTTGGGGCCACCTTCTTTATATTGATTAATTTGGCTTTTTCCTTTGCATAAATATTGCACCATATCAAACCTCCCTTTCTTTCCCATGTCCATATTTTTTTTTCATACTTTTCAAATATCTCTAGATTTTGTTGTTTATATTTTCGCACTTCCTCAGATGCTTCTTTTTCCAAACAGATTATAGTTTCTTGATCTGTGTACTGTTTTTCACAAATCTATTGTATTAATGAATGCAAATATTCATTTGAAATTTCTGGCAGGTTTTCTTGTGGAAGTATTTTTCTTTCCTCTAATATATTTCTTAATCGTTTTGTATATCTTGTGTCTGGAAATTCTGGGCTTTTTGCATAATAGTAACAGTACATAATTTCTTTCTTATCCACAATAGGCACTCTATCGTCTTTATGGCTCTTCTTTGGCTTATCAATTTTTGTAGACTGCTACTTCCTTCAACAGGGGGCCATCCTCCCCCTGTGTTTGCCCTGGCCCCATTGTAGGAATGTTTCTGTATTTTGAGGATTCTACACTGTCGTTTTTTCCAGTCCTGGCACCAGTGCGCCTACCAGGATTGGGCACTTTTTTATCCTGGTCCTTGTGCACCCGGCTATCTTTTAATTGTCATATGATCATACACAGGGAAAGCTAACTTTTCTTGATTATCACACAGGTTATATCCTTGAATTTGTGAATCCCTTGTGTTCTTCTCCAGTGTCTCTAAATATAAAACAAATAACAGAAGAGAAATAGGACATCCGTGCATTTTTCCCTATATCTTACCAGGGAGGAGCCCTCCCACCTTAATTCTTGCCTTTGATCTTTTAGATATGTCCTGTTTATTAACTGTATTATTCTGTCAGAGAATGTAAGGATCAGCATTACTGTACTCCTAAAATCCCATCTTACTATCAAATGCATTCTGTCCCTCAAGACTTACCAACAATAGCTTTGTATCTTATGTTGTCATTTTCATTTGTTTCTGAACTGATGTCTCTGATCTGACCTCTGATCTTAATCAATCGCTTTCACTGGATTCAAAGATCCAATTCTTGAGCTCCTCTCTTACCCGTAATGCCCCACCAACCTAACATACTCCAGATGTCGTTTGCAACCATATTGCTTGGATGGGGATCTACTACAGTTGAGCCTTTGGGTGAATTTTTTAATATTTTGCAGTTGTAAGTTTAATTCTGTTAAACTGTATATCTATATTTCTGTTTCACTCTCTTCCTTAATTAGTACTGAGTTCTGTCCATCAGGCTATTCCATTCCTACCCTTTTATTGTTGAGTACTCATCAAAGTGTCATTGTTTCTACTATTTTTTTTTTGCTGTAATCCTTTCATTCCCAACCTTTAGAGGGTATTTCTAGGCACCATTGTTGGTACATTTTCTGTTCTAAAATTAAAAAAAAGAATGTCGCTATAGCTTAATCTGTTTGCTGTGGCTGATAAACCAACCGGTTTTAAAAAATGCACTTCTTGTGGGCATAAGATCCCCAATTGTGATGCCCACAAGGAATACGTCTACTATTGGGTGCTGCCCATTTAGAAATAGATTTCTCCATTTGTGCTGGCTTTAATTCTCAGGCTCTTGGTGACAGGAAAAATAAGTTAGTGCTGAAAGGCCTTCTTCCCTCTTCCTTTTCCTCTATAGCTACTGAGGCTCAAACCCCCTCAAAGAGGTCTGAAAATGTGAAGCTTGAATTGGCCCCAAAGTTAAAGATCCTAAGAAAAGGTCCCCGAACCATTCTACTGCATCTGCTACATCCTCTGTGCCTCCTGCGAGTATCTCAAAAAAATTGGATTCGACACCTTCTGATCCTACTTCATCGAAGTCTAGGTTGCTTCAGATTCGATCACCAAGGTTTTTTCCTGGAGCCAATCTCTCCATGGCTCCACCCACCTTTTCTTCAAGAAACTCCAAGGAGACATTCCAGGCCATCATCTACCAGCTCCCCTCTTAAGTCTTCCAGGAGCTTGTCTGAAGCAGAGGAGGATAGGATGATGATGTTTCTCAGAGCTCAGATCCAGACGGGGGTAATCGTGTCTCTATCTCCCTTCTGAATTGTGAGCCTGCCCTCCACTGAACTGATAATATCTCCTTCTGTGATCCATCTTTAGGGTTGTCACCTTTTCAAATGCCCAAAGTGGGGCATTTTTGGTACAAACGTCAGATTTTGCAGGCCGAATCATACCCACGGCCGGTACGAAGGACAGAACTTGTTTACCTAAATGAAAGCTTATTCTTGTAGCATTTTAGTTGCTTATTCTGTTTCTTATAACATTTAGGTGTTAAGGACATTTGCCATTTTTACAATTTTTTTGCAGGACACAACTGCCCAAAGAGGGACTGTCCCTCGCAAAGTGGGACAGGTGGTAACCCTGTCCATCTTATGGTTTCGGACCCCTTGGTCTTCTGACATCTGACATCTTTGGACATCTGAGGGTGTCTTCTTTGGATCCGAAGACAGGTGTTTTTTTTTTGGCTCAACTATCTCCTTGAGTTGCCCAGCTCCGATACTTGCAGAGCGGGAGGACTCTCTGAACCAAAGCATTGGCTCTGGCTCTGGAGGGTTGGAATCAACTCCAAACTTATCGTAAGCTGTCCTTGCTCCTAAGTGCTTCTGTGATGGACAGCTTGGCCCGATTCCTTCCTCTAGGTGAGATCTGGGGGAGTTCAGGGCTCATCGGCAAAGGAATGTTTGGCTCCAGTGCTGCCAGCATCTGCTTCTCCTAGATCCTCTGCCTTTGAGATAGTGGAGAGGCTTTCTCTCTGCCTAGAGAAAGGGCATCCTTGCCCTGCTTGGATCCTGTTTTTCTTCCATCATCAGGTTTGAGTTCTGAGCCTCTCACCTCCATCCTACTGGGAAAGCCTACCCGAACGAGCCTCCAGTTAATCTGTAGGGACTCCCCTCCCACTTCTGATAGCTCACCAGACAATCCCACTGATGAGGTCCCTAGAAAGAGGATGTGTAAAAGGAGCCACTTGGATTCCACTCAGGAATCTGTCATTGAGGATACTGATTTCGATGAAGGGTCCCCCAGATCTCCATCTGAGGATATCTGCTTTGGAGAAATACGGGAAATTTTAAAGCAGAAAGGTGGATGGTCTTCTGAACCCCCTTCCCAGGATGAGTCTGTGTATTTCTAGAGGACTTCAGGTCTGGCCCAACTACATCTTAGGTGAACCTTTCTGCTGATGGGTTAGTAAATCTTGTCTCACATCATGCATGGAAGGAATCAGATATAGTGGAGCCCATTCTCAAGCGACCAGATAAAATTTTTAGCCCCCCCCCCGCGCTGAAGGACAGAGCACACTGGAGTAAAGGGGGTCCCAGTAGATGCCATGGTTGTAGCAGTAACTACCAAGAAAGAGCTTGCAGAGCAGAGTACATCTGTTCCACCCCCCTCCAACAGGGAGTCCTGGGTCATGGACAGATTTAGAAAGGGTGTCTACAGCTCAGTGACCTTTGCCCTGCAGTTGCTCAATTATTTGGCACCCTTTACCAGGTTGCAAAGATATTTGACAAAGGAGCTTTCCAAATCTGTCTCTGGGTCCATGTCTTTGGAGGACCAGAATAAGATTTGGTCATAGCTGACCACCCTTCAGTGTATATCTAATGCATCCATGAGGTTGATTTCCCGTGCTGCAGAGCATACCTCAAAGGTGTTGAGTTTGAGCATATCCATCAGAAGACATTCCTGGATGTGCTTGTGTGATTTTACCTGAGCCCTTCAAGTCTTCATTTGTCAGTGTTTTGTTTGATGGATTTTCTCTGTTTGGCCCAAAGGTGAAGGAAACTCTCTTCTGAAGTGAGCAGAAAGGAAAGACCTTGTTTGCCATTGGGATCCATTTCTGTACTCCTGAGAGACCTTTTTCATGAAATCAACAAGGAGGTAGGAAAATATGATTTCGTAAGTCCCAAGGTCTTTTACAAGACTCACAAGAGATGGTTCTGCCAGAAGCAAGGTGCACAGTCTCTAACAGAAGACAGTGTCCTGACAGCAGAGGTGGTCTGCAAAACCAGGGCTTCAGGGATTCCATCTCTGACGAACCTTGTCAGCACTCCTAAGTAGTTCCCCCACTTCTTTTCTGTAGAGGCAGTCAGGGATCACTTGTCCCTGCACCTAGAAGCCTGGGAGTCCATCACAACAAATTCTTGGTTGCAGTGGATCATATCCAGAGGTTATTTCATATCACTTTCTCAGATTCCCCCCATAAAATTGAGGAAGATCCCCAATGTTCCAACCAATGACGGGGATAAAGCAGCTCTGGACACAAGAAAACTGCTAAAAAAGAAAGTCATCCACAAAGTTCCCCCAGACCAGATGGGATCTGGAATTTACTCAAGATTCTTTTAAGTGCCAAAACAAGACAAGGGACTTGAGACCCATTTCGGACCTCGGCAAATTAAATCAGTACATAAAATATTCAAGATTACAGATGGTCACTGTTCAGTACATCCTGTCCTTGTTGAGAAAGGACAATTGAATGCGCTTGATAGATCTTTAGGATGGATACTGTCACATCAAAATGAACAGGAACTCCAGAAGATATCTGCTTTTCAGGCTGGAAGACAGTCATTATCAATTCTGAGCATTGCCCTTTGGTCTCACCACAGCCCCCAGGGTGTTTACCAAATGCATGGCAGTAGTAGCAAGTCACCTAAGACTGCTAGCATTCTAGGTGTTTCCCTTTATACATGACTGGCTCCTGACTCCTTCGACCAGGCATCTACTTCTCCAAGCAAGAGAATACTTGCTGTAGTTGTGTCACCATCTGGGCATCATAGTCATCTACAACAAGTCACATCTAATTCCTGCACAGAATCTGGAGTTCATAGGTTCTCATCTAGACACAGACAATCAGATAACATTTCTTCCTGCAACAAGTGTACAGACCCTCAGATCCCAGGTAAAGTAACTGATCTCTCATTCCTGTCCTCCATCATGACTAGTCTTGCAAGCCTTAGGGTCCATGGCAGCAGTGATAACTCTAGTCCCATTGGCCAGATATCATATGCAGATTCTACAGTGGACCCTTTCAGTTCAGTGATCTTTTCTTCAACAGTCCTTGTCCATTCCAGTCAGTATTACACAAGTTTGCAAGGAATTCGTTCAACCAAAATTTCTCAGGGCCGTCCTTTTGTTTTACTTCTCCCAGTAGCCACAGTGACCATGGACACCTCTCATCTGGGGTGTGAGTGGCATTCCTTGGGCAGGCCAGTCCAAGGTAAGTGGGCCTCTCAAGAGGCCAATTTGCATATCAGTATCCTGGAGAAGAGAGCTGCCCTTCCAGCATTGCAGACCTTTCAAGATGCTCTCCCATCCTGGATAGTTGTGATCCCTATAACAAACAGTGGGAAACAAGGTCTTATCCTCTTTGTCGTGAGACAGTGTGAGTGTGGCAGTAGGCGATTTGTTCTGGTCTCTTTCTCATTGTAATGCATATAGTGGGGAAATCAAGTGTGCTTGCAGAAAAACCAAACAGGTCCATTCTGCTGCCTCATGAGTGGTCTCATGTCAGAGTGGCAGAAAAAATTTTCAGTCATTGGGGTCAGCCATGTTGTGATGTCTTTGCTTCCCCCATCAACAACAAGTTCTGCAGGTTCTTTGCCCTGGTTACTCCTCTGGGGGAGCCACCGAGAGATGCTGTAATTCACAGCTGCCCCCCATCTCCTGTATGCTTATCCCCCATTACCGCTACTCTCCAAGTTTCTGCAGAAAGCTTACTGGTTAAAGATTTCAGTAATCCTCATTGTACCCCTTTGACATCTTCAAATCTAGTTTCCTTTCTGTGGCTTTATCTTTTCTATCCACCCTGGATATTGGACCCCATGCCAGACCTCCTGTCTCATCCAACAGGAGTAGCTCATCCAGATATAACAGGCCGCAAGTTAACCGCATGGTTTCTCCAGTTCCAGTAATGGCTAGAGAACACAGGCTTTCCTCATGGTCTGCCATATCCTGTTGTCCTCTCAAAAGACTTCTACTAGAAAGGTTTACAGATGTAAATGGAAGAGATTTTTTATCTGGGCCCTCTAGAGAGATTTGGCTCCTTTTTCTGCCCCAATCTCCACAGTTCCAGAATTTTTAGCATCCCTCCTCAAAGAGTCTAGCTGGCTGCCATTTCGAAATTTCATTCCAGCAAACGTCACACTTTCTTGGTTTCTTCTAAGTTGTTTATAGGTGTGTACTAGGCTAATAGCCCTGGAGCCTTTACAACCCTAGGCCATAGAAGTGCCCTCGCATCATTCCGCCCGACTTTAGTTCCCAGTGCCTCTATCAAGTAGAGCCACTGAAGTGATCCCAGGGTGAACTTTCCATTACCCATCTACTCATCAAGATTTCTCTTGAAGGGTCAGCGAGGTGCTCTGCTTGATATGTATGGCAAGTCTGTTCCAGAGCATGGGCAGTCTTTGGGTGAGGAACCTGTCCCTCCAGCATGTTCTGTTGATTGTGGTAATGACGTTGAGGTCTCTGGAGCGTGTGGTGCGGAGAGATTGGGATTTCTTTAGATGTAGTATTTCTAACAGAGCTGAGTCAGACATGGCTTTGTAAGTCAAGCAGAGATCACCTCTAAGTAGGTGATATGAGACAGAGAATAGCTGGAGTCTTTTGATTCTGTCCGTGTATGACGTGTTTAATGCCTATGATCCTCTTTGTGAGGTACTTCTTTGGCTTCTCTAGCTGTTGCAGGTGTCTGGTGAGGTACATGCCAAATGGGGCATTATACTCGATAACTGGTCTAATGAGGGAAGAGTAGAGAGAGATGGTGACCTCTTTCTTCCAGGGTGCAAAACCCTTGGTAATGAGATTTGCCACACCACAGTGGCAATGTGGTGGTCGAAGGAAAGGTTGCTGTCAACCTGCGTCCCCAGATCTCTTATAATGCCTTCAGTGGGCTCCCATCGATGTGGTAATTAGTGGGAACTGAGTTTTTACCAAACGGGATGACGATGCATTTTTTGGCGTTAAGCTTAATGCCATACTTTCGACACCAGTCATTGGTCTAAGTGAGGCCTTTCTGTAGGGTGTCTGCATCAATTGGGGAGCTAATAATGGTTCCCAGCTTGCAGTCATCTGCCAACGTGGTCAGCCAGAGTCCCTTTGTGTTGGCCTAGACTTCTGAGCAGTAGCTGCCGAACAGGAGAGCACAAGGACTGATCCCTGTGGGACTCCATTCGTGACTGGTCGGCAATATGACTTGTAGTCTGCTACTTTTACACTGTGTGTTCTATCTGTGAGCCAATTTGCAGCCCATCTAGTGATATAGATGTTGATGCATAGTTTGGTGAGTTTATCAATTATTCCCGAGTGAGGAATGGTATCAAAGGCCTTGGCCAGATCAAGGTAGGCTGTATGCCCTGCCTTCCCTTCATCCACAGCCCTGGTGACTGACTCAAAGAAGTCAATCAGGCTGAGCAGGCATGAGCTCCCTTTCACAAAACTAAATTGCATGGGGTCTAAAGTTTGGAGATTTCCTATATCTTTGTTAATCAGGTCCATGATGATGCGCTCCATAGCTTTACATATCAGACTTTTCAGGCTAATGGGGTGATAATTCACAGGGTCTGTAGTCGCTCCCCCCTTATGGAGAAGGATGACTGTAGCAGTGCGTCATTCGGTAGGGACAAAGCCTGAGGTGAGGCTGCGACTGAACAGGGCACACAGATGTGGTGCCAGTTCACTTTGTAGTTCATGTAGAACACAACCAGGGATATTATCGGGTCCCATGGAGGCTGTATTCTTGGCCTTGGAAAATGCAGCTTTAACTTGTGCTGCTGTAATGCTGGGTGCCTGGCATTCTTCCGATATTGTGATTCATCCTTTGGGGGTAGGTGTAAAGTTGGCACTGAATCTGTCGGTCAGTATGTTGGGAATATCTGTTTGCTGAGTATAGGAGGTACCATTGTGCAGTGTCTCAGAGCAAATCTGGGTATTGCCATGGAGGTTCTTGATATAGCTATAAAAGGTTTGTGATTGTTTTTAGTGTTTGCCGCAATTCTGCCTTCATAGCTGGCTTTAGAGGATTTGATGAGGATCTTAACTTTTTGTTGAGGCTTAAATGTAAACTAGTCCAGTAGCCGTCAAAAGGTCGTAATTCCAAAAAGGAGAGCCAAATAAAGATAAAACTGAACACGACCACCATGAACAATAAAATCCAGTATTTATTGAATAAAATAAGCGCTTTCACGTCCAAAACATCGCACGCTTCTTCAGATCTTACTACAAATAACAAATGTCAGTGCCTAAATACTGAACTCAATAACTCCTAATTGAATAATTGCAATAATTAATCAACAGAAGCATTCAAACCTTAAAGAAACAAGGCTCATATACTATAGCAGCAAACAAACTTCAGTATAGGCATATATAAAAGTAATAAACCTATTAGTCTAACTGATGTATATCTAATTACAAAAACAAAAACAAATTACCTGTACTACAAATACAAATATCTAATCCATCTATAAGTAGTATCATAAGACCTATAGTGTAACAGCGACAATTAATATATAGCATTTAATCTTCAGTAATAAATAATTACTAAATAAAATAATATAATATAATATTAAAAACAATATAAATAACATGTATATATATTAATAATTAGTCATATGGATATCTAATGCCTAGTATTTTGTTGAGGCTAGTAAGGGAGTTTTTCCAGTCTTCACCTTTTTCTGCAACAGTTTCTTCCTTCTGTTGTAGAGTTTATTAATGGCAGGGGGGAACCAGATTGGCTTCCTTTTTTTGGAGGAGAGCGTCTTGGTTCTGTTGGATATGGCTAGTTCCATGGATTTGTGTACATGTTTGTACAGTGCATTGGTGTATGATTTGGCAGTCATGCAGCTATTTTCCATTGGCATGGGTGCCATGAAGTTAGCCACCTCTGTTTTAGGAGTCCAAAGTTAGCTTTGGAGAAGTTTTTCAAGGTGGTTTCCTTTGCAGGGGGTGTGGATGAGATGTGGATTTCCATGGTGATTAGTTTATTGTCGGATCTGACCAGGGAGGGATTGACTATTGGTGTAGTGCAACGGTCAGCCATGTTAGTAATAACCAGGTCAAGGATGTTGCTTCCTCTAGTGGGGGTCAGAATGAGCTGGTTCAGGGTATTGGAAGTGATGAATTCCAAGAAGCGTTGGGCCAGTGTATTGGTGTTTGAGTAGTTTACCCAGTTGATGGAGGGGTAGTTGAAGTCTTCTAATAGGAGAGCGTTGGGTTGGACCTTGATAGATTCCAGGGTGCTTAGGAACATGGGGAAATGGTTGGGGACCTGTTGTAGGGTATGACCTGGATCGCTGTTTTACCCAATGTTAGTTGTACCTGAAGTATCTCAGATGCGTTATGCTGGGCTACTAGTCTAGAGGTGTGCATATCCCTTATGAATATGGTGACACCACCGCCTTTGGAGCTTGGGTCCATGTTTCGGTGCCGTAAGGTGTGGAATGATTTATAGCTTGGTAGAGCAAGGGTGCTTTCTGCCGCTTTAAACCAGGTCTCTGTTACACCACAAATGTTAATGTTCTCCATTTTGCGGAGTGCTTCGAGCGAGTGCATCTTGAGATTTAGACTTCTAGCGTTGAGCAGTTTGACCCTTGCATTGCATTTATTTATAGCTGTTATGGTGGTAATTTGGTCTTTGGAACACCGCCTAAAAAGGCACTATACTGGTGGCAAGAGCCTTAGCCAGTACCCAGAAACCCAGGGGTGACAGATGCCGGCCATATGTGGCAAAGCATCAAGGTCTATCAGTCATGTCATCCCAAGCATACAGAGACTGGATTCCCTTAGAATTACACCAAAATCTTTCTAAAGGGCACCTTTTTATTTAGGGCCTCAGTCAAAGACCCTACTCCTCCTCAGGTCTTGTCTAAGATACTTCAAAGTTTGACCCAAAGTCCATTTGAACCTTCCACCAAATCAGACTTAAAATTTCTGTCCTGGAAGACCCTTTTTCTAGTTGCCATTATGTCAGCTAGACAAGTATCAGAGCTCCATGCCCTTTCATCCAAGCCTCCTTACCTGATTTTTCATAAAGATAGGGTATCTTTACATACTAACCCATCCTTTTTACCTAAGGTGGCTTCTAAGCCTAATATTAATCAGGTCATTAACCTTCCAGTTTTCTTCCCACAATTTTCCAATAAGTTTCAAAGTAATTTTAGCCAAATGGTTGATTGATTGCATATCCTTTGTCTATAAACAGCGAGGATTGTCTTTGCTTAAGCCTCCTAGAGCTCAGTCAGTGAGGTCTATGGTGACCTCTTTAGTTTTTTGTCAAGAGCTTTAGATACATGACCTTTGTGCTGGTGCCAATTTTTCTAGTGCTCATACATTTATTGCTCATTAGAAATTTGATTTGATTTCTAGGCACAGAGCTGTCTTTGGCTGTGTAATATTCCAGAATGAATGAAAATGACAATAGCAGATACAGAAGTTATGTATTCATCATAACAACGTATCTGTGTTGTCCATTTTCATTCTTCCTTAACTTCCCACCCTCCGAACTCCCTTTCCTTTCCTCTCCTTTCCTCTTGGAGGACAACTAAGGGATTTTCCTTTTGAACCCTTTATTCCTTACTTGAGCTCCAGTTTTGTCTCTTCTGTTTCTTCTGTATTGATTCTGTATGGAATAAACTCTTGTTTTCTGGGGGCGGCAAACTCATTCTGAGGTATGTTAGGTTGGTGGGGCATTATGGGTTAGGTGGGACCTCAAGAATGGGAATCTGTGAGTCTACTGAAAGCAGCTGAGCCAGATCTGAGCTCAGATTTGAGACCCATCAGTTAAGGAAGAATGAAAGCTGACAACACAGATCCATCGTTATGGTGAGAACATAACTTTTGATCTGATATTGTCAATCTTCATCTATTCTTGACTGATGGGTACTCTGTTCCAACCCTCAGAACCGATCCGGCTGTTATATGGAGTGCGTCAACCAAAAAATATCTCTCGAGCTGCAAGTCTACGTATATTCCCCTCTGTAGATTACTTCAGATCTCGTTTGCTGCATTTGCGAATCAGACGTGTCACCCAGTCATCTCTCATAGCTAAGTATTTTCTAAGATGTTCATCGTGCATACAGCTGCAGTCATAACAGATGGGTTCTCCTGCCGTCAGGCGGGTCCTCGGTCAGCCGAATTCCAAAGTCTAGGTCCGGCGTCGGTTGTCGTCGCTTTCTTTCCTGACGTCAGTGCGACAGGGGTATATAAGACACAGCCGACGCCATTTTCTTCAGTCTTTTTTGCCACGTGGTGCACGAAGCAGAAGCAGTTCGCAAGTGCCGGTCGGCCAGCTCCTGAAATTACGAAAATTTGGAAACCGAAGTCTACTTTAAAGCTAAGTACCCGTTGAAACTTTTCTTGCCTCAGACCGATGTCAGACAAAGTTAACAATTGTATTTCTTGTGGGAAGCAAATACCGCATAAGGATTTCCATTCCCTCTGTATACCTTGTTTAGGCCCAGACCACAACGTCTCGGGCTGTCGCTTTTGTGCTACTTTCAATAAACGCACTATTAAGCGTCGGGCGGAGTTCGCCCAGCACTTTTTTGGTAAAGCTTTTGATTATAAAATGTCGTCGGAGACTCCGACTACCGTTTTGTCCAAAAAACGCAAGGACAAAGACCGACACGCGAGGTCAGCGGCCTCCACCGACACCACGCCAAAACCGGCTACACATGGTCCGGTTCTCAGCGAGGCACCTACGCAGCCCCTGACTACCGACGACACTTCTCTGGCGGTGTCTTCTGTAACCGAGACCGCAGGTACCTCGGCCCATACCCTGACTACAGCTACCGAAGCCACTGTGAGTGTTGAGCCTCTTAATGTGGACAGGTCCACTTCCACCCATGGTGTCTTCAGACCCTCATCTTCCTTTTCCATAAAGGCCTTTACTAAGTCCAAATCAGCCATGCATCCCAAGAGGCCTGGTGCACAGGGCCCATCTCCAGGCCCCATGCCTAAAAAGCAGATGCTCAAAATGGCTGAGGATTTAATTACTCTTATCAGGGGTTCCCAACCCCCTCCGGACAAGAGACCCAGAGTGGAGGAAGATTCTCCCTCTTCTGACCAGGGCTCCATTATTTCAGAACATTCTGATGAAGAGGAGCACTTACTCTCCCTTTGAAGATTCTGATGCAGAGCAGTCCATTCCTTCTGTATCTCCCCCAGAGGATTTTTCTTCCGGGGAAACCTTGCATACCTTGAGGGAACACTTCCATTGGGAAGGCCAAGATTTTTCAGATTCCAAGAAAAGACTTGGGGAATTTCTTTTGCTACCTCAGCACAGACCTCTGGCGATACCTCCTGTCCTGGACATACTTGATGATGTTTACTCGGAGGCTTGCCTTAATCCGGATTCCCTGCCTCCTGCCCCAGTCAAGTCTGATAGGTACTACAGAGTTCCTAACTCACACCAATTTCTTTACAAAAGCCATAATGCTGACCCTGAAATCATTTCTCAAGGCCCCAAGGGAATGAAGGCCTCTACTGCTAAGAATCCATTACCTTCCGAAAGAGAGTCTAGATCCTTAGAGAGGTGGGGAAAAAAGGTATATACCTCGGCCACCCTAGCCATGAGGGCCTTAAATTGTCAGTTCCATATGCTTAAATATCAGCAGTTTCTGTTATCACAATTAAGGAATAAAATGTCACAACCTGAACAACCAGATTTGAAGGAGTTGCAGGATATGATGCATAGTGCAGAACAAGTGGGTAAACACACATTACAATGTGGCTATGATGCTCTAGAGGCCTCAAGTAGAGCTGCTGTTACAGGATCAGTCATTCATAGACATGCCTGGCTTAGGGAACAAACCTTTCCTGATCATGTTAAAGCTAAACTACTAGATGCTCCTTTACAAAAGGATGTATTATTTGGTACTAATGCTGAGGAGATACTATGGAAAATGGAAGAAAAAGCTAAATCTATGCAAACTGTCAAAGCCTTTCTACAGGTACAACCACCACGTTTTAGCAGAAATTGGCCTTCAAAAACTGGTCCTTTCCAGCCACGGACAAGCCCCAAAGAGGTAGATACAGGCGCACAAGGGGCAGAGGACAATCTCAAGGATCATATAGAGGCAGACAATGGCAAACTCCAGCACCAAGAGGTGGCGAAGACAGTGCACAACAATACAGGAAACAAACCCAATGACTTCCCCTTTGCATGCCAAGCAAGTCTCAGCTGGCAGCACCCTTGGGAGGAAAACTGACATTATTTTCAAAAAATTGGCATATTATCACAACAGACAAATGGATCCTGGACATTATAAACAGAGGCTACAGATTTCATTTTCACACTTCCAAAAATGAGAGGCATGCCGAACCTGCCACACAATCAAAGGGCAGAGGCTCAAATACAAATTTCAAAGCTTATGTACATGAAAGCTATTCAAGAGGTACCTACTCACGAACAAGGTCAAGGTTTTTATTCCAGACTATTCCTGGTACCAAGGAAGGGAACCGATTGGAGACCCATTTTGGACTTATCCATCCTAAACACATTTCTACTGCACCAAAATTCAAGATGCTCACCTTACAGCAGCTTCTTCCCATGCTGGGCAAGGAGTCTTGGCTGGTAACATTGGACCTCAAGGAGGCATACCTGCATGTCCCAATCAGACAAAACTGCAGAAGATACCTCAGATTTCTTGCAGGTTCAATCCACTATCAATTCTCTGCATTGCCCTTTGGCTTATCTACTGCGCCCAGAGTATTCACAAAATACCTGGCATCAGTAATTGCCTACTGCAGACTTCAAGGGATACAAATTTACCCTTATTTGGACGATTGCCTGATCCAAGCGGACAGCAAACACATACTTCTGGAACATCTGGCTTATGTGACACGGTTATTGAATTCTCTGGGATACACAGTCAACAAAGAGAAATCCAGGCTAACACCATCTCAGAAAATAATTTTCCTGGGTGCCAACTTGGACACAAACACCCAGATGGCCTATCTTCGCCAGAAAAACAGGGCAACTAACTCAGTACTTCAAAATACTAGCAAATTGTACCAGGCTAACTGCAAGGAAAATCCTGCAGGCTCTGGGCTTCATGGCATCTTGCATTCTTCTAATCCCATGTGCAAAGTTGCATATGAGGAAACTTCAATGGTACCTAAAAAACCTATGGTCTCAACACAGCCACAGTTTGGAAACAATAATACCACTAATCCCATGTTTGCAAAAGGAATTTCTATGGTGGGCCCAAGCATGCCAAACAAACACGGGTCTACCATTCTGCAAGCCTCAAGCAAATCAAGTCATCACAACTGACGCTTCAGACTATGCCTGGGGGGCACACATGACAGACAGGTGCATTCAGGGCAAATGGTCCCAAAAGGAAAAGCACCTTCACATCAATCAAAAGGAAATGCTAGCAGTGATAAATGCAATTACAGCTTTCAAGGACCTCCTGCATCCAGGGCAATTATTGATAAGAGCAGACAACACCACAGTAATGTGGTACATAAACAAGCAAGGAGGAACACATTCATACCCCCTGTGCAGGCTGGCCATGTCACTTTGGAACTTGGCTCTGGAATGGCAAATCGAACTTCAAGCACAGTACCTGCCAGGTTTGGAAAACACGCTGGCAGACAATCTAAGCAGAAATATGACAGACCCGCATGAATGGAAGTTGCAGCCTCAAGTGTTTACAAAGATAATCCAAGCGTGGGGAAGGCCAGACATAGATCTCTTTGCCTCCCACAGGAATCAATTGACAAAATTCTGCTCAAGGACATTCCATTCAAAGGCCTGGAGAGTGGACGCCCTTTCTTTCAGTTGGGCAGCACGGACAGTTTACGCCTTCCCACCTTTGCCTCTTCTGCCCAAGGTGCTCTTGAAAGCAAGAGCAGACAGACCGAAGATGATACTGATCGCTCCAGACTGGCCAAGACAACACTGGTACTCACTCCTGAGGAGCCTAACACATTCTCCTCCCTGGACCCTACCTCTAATGCCTCTTCTACTGACTCAGCACAGCTACAAAACTCTTCACAGTCAGCTGAAAACGCTCAATCTGGCTGCATGGAAAATTCCTTAACACCACAACAGACCCTACTCTCCAAGGAGGTGCAGGATGTCATTTTGGAGGCCAGAAGGCCATCTACTAGAAAGGCTTACTCCACAAAATGGAAACGGTTTTGCACTTGGAATGAGAAAAAAGGCCAGGATCCTAGAAAACTGAATTTACCTCAGATATTACAGTATCTAGCTGAGCTGTTGAACAGTGGACTTTCATTTTCCTCCATCAAAATCCATGCCTCAGCCATTTCTGCTGAATACAACACTGATCCACCATTATTCTCCCACCCACTCTTAAGACAGTTCCTCAGAGGGGCTAAGAATATAAGACAGTTCCTCAGAGAGGCTAAGAATATAAGACATCCAAGGAAACAACCAATACCAGCCTGGGATCTTAATTAAATTCTAGAAAAATTAACATTGCCTCCCTTTGAACCAGCTGCCTCAACAGATTTGCAATATTTGTCCTGGAAAACAGCTTTCCTTCTGGCCATTACCTCAGCTCGTAGGGTTTCGGAACTACAAGCCCTCATGGCTGTGCAGCCCTTTCTCATCTTCTATCAGGACAGGGTTTCCCTACGAACCAACCCGTCATTTATGCCTTGGGTAGTATCCAGGGTAGGTTTAAATCAGGCCATACACTTAACTACCTTTTACCCCAATCCTCAAAACAAAGGGGAAAGGCTGCTACATTCCTTAGACATCCATAGACAGCTACGTTACTATTTGGACAGAACAAAGCCTTTCAGGAAATCAGAACAACTCTTTGTGTCCTATGCTGTAGGAGCTCATGGGAAAACAATTTCCAAACAGACTATTTCAAAATGGATAGGCCACTGCATACGGTTTTGTTACTTTTTTCATGGTAAATCTGTACCTGCAGGCATCAGACCCCACTCCACAAGGACCACAGCTACCTCTGCAGCCTTCCTCAGAGGAGTCCCTACCAAAGATATTTTGGAAGCAGCCACTTGGAGTTCTGTGCATACCTTCACTAAACACTACCACCTACCTTTATACTCCAAAACTAGAGCAGGCTTTGCCACTGCTGTGTTGCAGGGCATTCTGGTTCCTCCCAGTTCCACCTAGAGCCTACCACCCTGTGCGTAGCTTTGGGATTCTACCCATCTGTTATGACTGCAGCTGTATGCACGATGAACATAGTACAGTTTTGTACCTACCATAAATGTAGATGTTCAAGTGCTAATACAGCTGCAGTCCAGGTTTCCCTCCTTCCTTCCCCTCTGGGTACAGACCTAGTGGCTAACTCCTCATCTCACAACTTGATTGGGTTATCCTTCTATGGTGTATTTGCTTGCAACTACTGGTTTTTGATTATATTGCAATGCATGATTATATATTTTATATATATATATATATATATATATATATATATATATATATATATTTATATATATATATATATATATATTTTGCCTTCCTTCTGGGGGCACCTGACATCTGGGGCAAGAAAGACTGAAGAAAATGGCGTCGACTGTGTCTTATATACCCCTGTCTCACTGACGTCAGGAAAGAAAGCGACGACAACCGACGCCGGACCTAGACTTTGGAATTCGGCCGACTGAGGACCCGCCTGACGGCAGGAGAACCCATCTGTTATGACTGCAGCTGTATTAGCACTCGAACATCTACATTTATGGTAGGTACAAAACTGTACTTTTCTTGCACCTATTTCTTACTAAAGTACAGCTAATTTTTCTACTTGTTGCATCAAACAATGTACTGAATGTGGCAGAAAAATGCCAAACTCAGATAGTCATGATAAATGTGATTACTGCTTGGGTGTGCCTCCACTTGTGTGGATTGTACCATTTGCCAAGGTTTTAGTAATAGAACCCTGCTGAGAAAAAGAATACGTTAATCCTCAGAGGGCTCCTTATGGCTCCTTTAGAGGAAGCCTTGTCATCTCTTTCGACACTGCACCGCACCGAACGTTAAGAAGCACAAATATGCCTCTGAAGGTTCCTCCTTGGAACCGGAAGGTAAGGTTCCAAAACTGTCAGAACGATACAAGTCTCCAGCACCGAAGAGTTCTTTGGTTCCTTCTACTTCAGTTACATCTATGGTTCGGAGCCTTAGTTCTATGGCTCCGACCTCGATGCCAGCTATTTCACCCTTGCTGCAACAGATGGTACTGAAAAAAATCATAATTTCGGAATCCAGGTCTACTTTTTCATCTTCATTGGATCCCTTCCTTGGGCAGTTACCCAGTCTGCTTCTAGAGAGACAGGAGTCTCCTTCAGCCCTTTCAATGCACTCCACCAGAAGTCTTTCGGAACTGGATGTTGTTAGGTTGGTGCACCAGATCTTGGCAGCCCGGGGTCTTTCTTCTGCTGTTCAGCCCACTCTCCCCCCAAATCAGCTGTTTTTTCCCTGAGTACACCCAACTACTCTCCTCCTCTAACCTCAGCATAGGATTTAGAGCCTTTAGCTCCATCCACTCTAGTTTCTATGACTTCAGCGCCGACTGCACCTTTGCCCTCTGTGCCGAGTCTGGCTCTGGCCTCCTTGTTGCCATCAGAGCCATTGGGTCCCCAGGACCCAGTCTTCACCATTGAGCATGGAGGATTCTTGTTATTTCCGAGCATTTCAATGGAGCCGTCAGTATCCCTTACGTCTACGGCGGTGGTGGACCGTTCCTCAGTTCTGGTCTGCCAGGTGGGACTCTCTGGGCGGGGTGTGATCCTGGTTCCAAGTTTGTCGGTCTTGGTTCTGTGCTACCTTCCCTCCTCAGGGGTTCCAGCCTTTCAGGCTATGGAAGGGGCTTTGGCCACTGTTTCTTCTCATGTGGCTCCTGGGTTATTGGAGTCCCCCCTTGAGGCTCCAGACTGTTCAGTGTGTTCAGGCACCAACCTTTACCTGCATACAATGCATCATGGTCGCAAGACTTACCTTCTAGGGGTACTCTCTCTTCCGAGTCCTCCTCAGATATTCCCACTGAGGAGGTCCCTCAGAAGAGACCATGCAAGAGGAAGCACATCAATTCTTTGGAAGAATCTGTCACACAGGACACGGATTTCGACAAAGGGGAGGATTCCCCACAATCACCCTCTGAAGACGTCTCCTATGGAGACATTCTGGAGATCCTGAAGCAGCGGGGTGATTGTAAGCCTAAAGACCCATCCTTGGAGGAATATGTGTACTTGCAGGATTTTGGTGCGTGCCCATCTACCTCCTGGGTAACTCCACCCGCTGACGATTTAATTAAGCTAATTGCTCAGTGGGCTTGGAAGGCTCCTGATGCTGTGGAACCAGTTCCCTGGAGACCTGATACGATACTTAATGCTCCAAAGGATCAACCTCACTGGGCTAAGGGCTTGGGAGTAGATGCCATTGTGCTAATGGCAGCCACTAAAAAAGAACTGAGTCCAGGGCGATGGACAGATTTGGGAGGCGGGTTTGTGCATTATCGACCTTCTCAATCAGGTCCTTGAACTCTTTGGCACATTTTACTAGACTCCAAAGGGATCTGATCAAGGAGCTGTCAGATACTCAGGCAGGAGCTGTGGCTGAGGAGGTCCAGGAAAAGGTAACTTCCCAACTAGCTACCCTGGAGTTGATATTGAAATCATCCATGAGGTTCATTGCACATGCAGCCGAAGGGGCAACCAGGTCAGCAGCTTCAGGCGCTGCTATACAGAGATCTGCTTGGTTGCACGTCTGTGAGTTTGCAGAACCATTCAAATCTTCCTTTGTCAATGCCCCCTTTGATGGGTCCTCTTTGTTTGGTCCCAAAGTCAAGGAAACTTTGTCCAGGTGTATGAAGGGTGAAAAGATTTTGTCTATTGTGAGCATACATTTTTCCACTCCTCAACGATCCTATTCCAGGAATCAGAGGAGTGGTAATATGTGGTTCAAGAAATCCCGGAAGCCTTTCCTGGACATACGTGGATCGGAGTCCCCTCGGGGCAGAGGAGGGAGTTATAGTGGAAGACACCATCCCAGAGGCAGGAGTGGTATGCAGAATAAAGATTCCAAAGACTCGTTCTCCAGTCAGCCTTATCAGCGCTCCTGAAGGGAGGCCCAATTGCTTATCTCTAAAAGCAGTTGGGGAAAGATTTTCTTTGCACCCAAATGCCTGGCAGCGCATAACCACAAGTGCTTGGGTGCTAAGGATAATTACCAGAGATTATCTAATTCCATTCACCCTTTATCCAAGAACCCCTGCAAGACTTCCTGATGTTCCACCCAATCAGAGAATTCAAACAGCAGTAGAAGTACAAAAGCTGCTAGAAAAGAAAGAGTCATCCAAGAAGTCCCACCATGCCAGTAATGATCCAGTTTTTACTCCAGATTCCTTTTAGTGCCAAAAAAAAAACGTGTCTGGAGTCCAATTTTGGATCAGCATTCTAAACAAGTTTGTCCAGCAATCAAAATGCCAGATAGTCACGGTTTAGTCTATTCTCCCTTCCTTAGAGAAAGATGATTGGATGTGCTGTATTGACTTTCAAGATGCGTATTACCACATAAAAGTAGACAAACACTCGAGAAAGTTTCTCCGCTTCTGAATAGGAGCCAGTCATTTCCAGTTCAGAGCGCAACCCTTTGGTCTCACCAAAGAGTGTTCACCAAATGCATGGCAGCAGTCACAGCTCACTTGAGGCTGCACGGATTCTGAGTGTTTCCTTACCTAGTTGACTGGCTCCTCTCTGATCTCGCCAGGCAACTACTGCATCAGACTACGAACTTTATACTGGACCTGTCCCATCAACTGGGCATAACAGTAAATGCTGCAGAATTCCAGTTAACTTCCATCCAAGAAGTGGAATTCAATGGAGCTCATCTCAACACCACTTCTTGCACTGGGTTGCTTTCCCACTACTGGGCTCAAACAAGATATCTGCTCAACTGATTTTACAAGCACTGGGCTCCATGGCAGCTGCTATCACATTAGTCCTACTAGCAAGATTTCACATGACACTTTTCCACTGGGCTCCATGGCAGCTGCTATCACATTAGACCTACTAGCAAGGTTTCACATGACACTTCACCAGTGGTTATTAGCAAATCAATGGTCAATTCTGTCTCATCCCATGGACCACTTAATTTTCATTTCCAGTTGATGCAAGAACGATATCATCTGGTGGATGCATTTGGAGGAGATTCTTCGAGGTCGTTCCTTTGTCTTCCCCCAGCCCAAGGCCATACTGACCATGGATGCTTCCCAGATGGCTTGGGTGGGCATTACCTAGGGAAGACAGTCCAAGGCACTTGGTCCCCCTCTGAAGTCAATCTGCACATCAGTGTACTGGAGCTAAGGGCAGTGCTTCTGGTGTAGCAAGCATTTTATTCTGCCTTACCTCTAGGGATGATAGCTGTTCAGTCAGACAACATGTCAGTGGTCTGGTACATCAACAAACAGAGGGGAAGCCAAGTCCTACCCATTGTATCGAGAAGCCCTTTGAGTGTGCCAATGGCCATATCTTCCAACCACTTTCTGATAACAATGCACATCCTGGGGTCTTCCAGTATAATTGCAGACAAATTGAGCAGATGCATCTTTATGCCTCATGAGTGGTCTCTGAACCCCAGAGTAACGGAGGAGATATTTATTTGTTGGGCCCAGCCTTGCTGTGACCTGTTTGCCTCACCCCAGAACAACAGGTGCAGAAGCTACTTAATGTAATTCCCCTTCAGGAGGAGTCCCCCAGAGATGCTCTTTTTCATGATTGGCCCTGGGTCTACTCTATGCCTTTCCCCCCTTTTTTCAAGAAAGCATCTCGGTTGAGAAGCAAAGTGATCCTCATTTGCTCCTTATTGGCCTTGACAGATTTGTTTTCCCTTCCTTTAGCCTCATCTACTTTACTACCCATGGATTCTGGACCCAGTTCCGGATCTCCTTTCCCATCCCCAAGGACTAGTGTATCCCAATCTTCAGACTGTCAAGCTAACAGCTTGGTTCCTCCACTTCCGATAGTCACCAGGCATAATGCTATCCCTTCCCAGTGTGGCATATTTTGGTGGCATCTCATAAGCAATCCACCAGAACTCTCTACCTAAGCAAATGGAAGAGATTTTCTATTTGGGCCTCTAGCAATGGACTAGATCCCTTTTCAGCACCAGTAGAGAACATTTTGGAATTCCTAGCTGCCACCTTTAATAAAGGAGTCTTTGACTCTACAGTCAAAGTTATTTTAGCAGCAATTTCAAATTTTCATATTGGATTTGGAGACCAACCTTTGATGTCTCACAGACTTTGTAAGGTTTTTCTAATGGGTACAGTACGCATAAAGCCTCCTTTTAAAGATCCTATTCCACCCTGGGATCTGACTTTAGTACTGCAGTCACTTATGGCACCACCATTTGAACCAGCGGCTACTTGCAATTTAAAGTTTCTTTCCTGGAAGACGTTACTTCTCATAGCTGTCACTTCAGCGAGATGAGTCTCCAAATTACAAGCCCTATGTTCTAAAGCTTTTTACTTAATTTTCCATAAGGACAGAGTGTTACTCAGGACAAATCCAACCTTTCTTCGTAAGGTGAT
The DNA here is from genome assembly GCF_019279795.1 of Protopterus annectens. Classification (NCBI taxonomy): domain Eukaryota; kingdom Metazoa; phylum Chordata; order Ceratodontiformes; family Protopteridae; genus Protopterus; species Protopterus annectens. Next base: position 444,938,156 of record NC_056726.1, read on the forward strand.
TTCACATGGTAATATCAGTCTATAGACTTATATGTATTTTTCCCAAATTTTTCTAACAAAGGAAAGTACTGTCTTCACCTTCTAGATGTACACAGGCAGTTGCAATTCTACCTAGATAGAACTAAATTTAGATGGTCTGATCAATTGTTCATATCCTTCGTCAGTGCAACTTTAGGCAGATCAGTGTCCAAAGTAACTCTCCTCCTGGTGGTTGACAGAATGTATATTTTTCATCTACAAGAACTTAAATATGAAACTCCCAAAACCAATCAAGGCACGTTCTACTAGATTAGTGGCAACTTCTGCTGTCCTTCACTCCAGAGCTCCCATGTCAGAAATTTGTGCATCTGCAACTTGGGCTAAGTCTCATACCTTTATTATGCATTACATATTGGATATGGTCTCCAGGGTGAGTGCATCTTTTAGTTCTGCGGTGCTCAGGAATGTCCTTCCATAATGCCTCCAAGTATACAAGGTAGCTGGGGACTCTCTCCCATCAGTCAAGAATAGATGAAGATTGACAACATCGGGTAAAGAAGTTATGTCTTAACATAATGTTCTATCTGTACTGTCAATTTTCATCTATTCTTGCGTCCCTCCTGCCAGCCCCCTCCGTCAGGTTTCTGGTGGAACAATACCCTGTCCTTGGTTCTTATAGTTATCCGTACCTTGGACAAGGCTTCTGATCTTTATTACACTATTCTTCTGTCTTTGCAAATTCGATCTGAGGTAATCTAGAGAGTGGTATTATGGGTAGACTTGGAGCTCGAGAGATTTTTTTGGCTGACACGAGCTATATAACAGCCGGATCGGTTCTGAGGGTCTGAACCAAGTACCCATCAGTCAAGAATAGATGAAGATTGACAGCACAGATGGAACTTTATGGTAAGACATAACTTCTTTTTTTCATCAATTCTTCCCTTTGAGTCATCAGTGTTATCAAATGTATTCTTCCCCTCTCCAAAACCACAGTGATCTGTCTGTCAGTTTTGTATCTTCTTTGCTATTGTCTTAGCTAATCTGTGCTTAAAAATTTTATAATCATGATTTGAAATGGAAAATTGGTCCATATGAAGCCAGAGATTAAGTATGTTTACCCTCTTTGGTAATACAACTCTGTACTGCCCACAGTTGTGGATGCCCCCTTTGTTCTTGCACACTGGCATGAGTATGCTTATTCTCCAGTCAGGATACGCCTTTCTCTCCACACTGCTATTAGTACCCTCTGGAGCCATTTCTCCCCTATCTCATCCAGCATCTTTATCATATCTGATGTGACCTCATCTGACCCTTCTGCTTTCCCTGACTTCATTTTCCTTAGTGCTGTTCTTACTTCTTTTAGGGTGGGCTCCTCCTCTTCTCTAATTGTAGGCTGTTTCTAGGGCAGTACAGCTTCCTTGGGGTTTTCTTCATTCAGAAGCTGCTGAAAATACTCCTTCCCATCTGCCTTTGATTTCCTGTGGACTGATGAGCAGGTTGTTGCTGGCATCCCTTATGAAGGGTGTCTGACTATCTTCTTTATCTTTCTGTCTTTGCCTTGCAACCTGATATCGTTTCTTTGTGCCACTTACTGAGTCACTTTCCAGAAGTTGGTAGAGTGCCTCCGATGCCCTATTCTTTGCTATTGCAACTTCTTTGTTAGCCAACCAGTAGTCCTTCCTAACCTGGTTAGTCTTTTCTATCTCCCACTTCTTCCTGCACTCCTTCCTTCTTTTGATGACTTTCTGGACTTCTGCATTCCACCACCAGCTTTCCTTATGTACCTTATTTCCATACCTGGCTCGCCCGCATATCTTTTCTGTAATCCTAACACATGCCGTTTTTAGGCACTGCCATTCTTGTTCATCTCCACCTATTTCCTCCTCTTCTTGGGGTGCTAGTGCTCTGAGTAATTCCTTGAACTGTTGTACTTTCTCTGCAGTCAACTTCCAGGTCTTCATCCTGGTCTCTGTTGATCTTAGAGCCTTCTCTGACCATTGCTTGCAGCTGATTGTGGCAACTAGTGGTTTATGCTGTGGGCCGACTGTTTGACTGGGGATGACATTGCAATCATGGATTCTACCCCAGTGCCTTTTCCTTACTAGAAGGAAGACTACCTGAGTTACATATTGTATGTGATCTTGTGACTGTCTCTCTTTCTGAACCTTGTGTTGGCTGCTATCAAGCCATTTGCCAGACAGAAGTCTAGAATGGCTTCTCCTTCTTTATCCCTGTTGCCCCACCCATATGGAGCAGTCCTCATATCCTGTTCTGTCTGTCCCAGTATGTGCATTCACGTCACTCATTACCAACACCAATTCATGTTGTCCTGCTTTATCTAGTAGGTCTTGTGACTGCTGTCTGAATGCACTCTTTTCCTCACTATCACAACCCTGCTGTGGGGCATAGGCTGAGCTTGAACACTGCCCTATCATTACACTGGAGTCTGATTGCCGTGAGTCTGTCATTAATTCTGATGAGAAGTAGAGTCTGGATCCCAAGCCAAGTGGCTTTGCTGCACTGCCCTTCCATCTCATCTCTTGGATACACAGGATATCCGGCCTCCTCTGTATCATCATGTCATCCACTTCCAAGCTGCACCCTGTTGGTGAACTTACTTTAAGCGTAGTAACTCTCAGTTTGTGTTTGGCAGTTTGGTTCATAGGTAGGTACTAGGCTATTGGCTCTAGGGCCTGTATAAGCCTAGCCAAAGGTACCCTGGCTTTTGCCACCCAAGAAAATTATTTTCCTGTGCCACTGTCGAGCAGAGCCACAGAAGTGATCCCCACGGTGAATTTCCTATCTCCCATCCAATCATCAAGATTTTTCTTGACGAGTACTAATGAGGAGCTTTGTTTGATATAGATAGGTAGTTTGGTCCAGAGTATGGGAAGTCTCTGGGACAGGAATCTATCCCTCCAGCATGTTCTGTTTATTGTGGTGACGAGGTTTAGGTCCCTAGAGCATGTAGGTCGTAGTGATTGGGATTTCTTTAAGTGGAGCATGTCTAAAAGCTCTGGGTTTGACATAGCTTTGTGTGTTAGGCAGAGATCGCCTCTGAGTATGCGATATGCAACGGAGTAAAGCTGCAGTTTTTGAAACGGTCTGCATAGGGCATCTCTTTGAGGCCGGTAATCCTCTTTGTGAGGTATTTCTGTGGCCTTTCCAGTTGTTGTAGATGTCTTGTGAGGCACATACCAAAAGGGGAATTGTACTCTATAATGGGTCTAATGAGTGACGAGTAGAGGGGAACAATGACCTCTTTTTTCCTGGATGAGAAACCTTTTGTGATGAGGTGTGCCACATAGAAGGATTTCCTGACTACTGTGGCGATGTGATTATCAAAGAAGAGACTACTGTCCATCTGTGTCCCAAGGTCTCATCACACTTGCAGTGTTAAGTAGACTACCACCTATGTGGTAGTTCATGGGTACTGAGTTTTTACCAAAAGGGATGACAATGCACTTTTTGGCATTGAGCTTGAGGCCATGGCTTTGACACCAGGCATCTGTCTCAGCGAGGCCCTTTTGTAGGATGTCCACATCTTTTGGAGTTTTGATTATGGCTCCTAGTTTGCAGTCATCTGCGAACTTCATTAGCCAAAGACCTTCTGTGTTGGCCTGTACTTCAGAGAAGTAGATACCAAACAGGAGAGGACCCAGGACTGAATCCTGTGGTACTCCACTTGTCACTGGTCTGAAGTTGGATTTGGAGTCTGCTACTTTCACAGTGTGGGTTTTGTCAGTGAGCCAATTGGCAACCCATCTTGTGACATAGGGATTTATACCTAGTTTAGTGAGTTTTATCTATAATTCCAGAGTGGGGGATGGTGTTGAAAGCCTTGGCGAGATCTAGATAGGCTGAGTGAACCACCTTACCCTCATCTACGGCTTTGGTCACTGCTTCAAAGAAGTCTATCAGGTTTAGGAGACATGATATGCCTTTTACAAACCCGAACTGGGTGGGGTCCTGAGTTTGGAGATTACCAATGTCATTGTTTATAAGTTCCATGATGATATGTTCCATAGCCTTGCAGACCAGGCTCATTAGGCTAATGGGGCAGTAGTTTCCGGGGTGTGTGGTGGCTCCCCCTTTGTGGAGTGGGATAACTGTCGCTGTGTGCCATTCAGTGGGCACATAGCCTGAGGTGAGGCTATGATTGAACATGGTACTTGGGTGGGATGCCAGTTTGTTTTGTAGTTCATGTAGAACACAGCCTGGGATGTCGTCAGGTCCCATGGATGCTGTGTACTTGGCTTTGGATAGTGTGTTTTTTTACCTGTGCAGCCATGATTACAGGAACTTTGCATTCTTCTGGTATAGAGATGGGCCCTTTAGGGGATGCCAGGGGGGTAAAGTTAGCACTGAACCTATCTGCCAGGATGTTGGCAATATCAGTTGGTTCTGTATATTTATTGCCATTGTGCTGTAACTCAGAGCAGATCTGAGTGTTGCCATTGAGATTCTTGACATAGCTATAGAATGCTTTGTGTTGCCTTTAGAGTCAGTGGCGATTTTGTTTTCATAACTAGCTTTGGAGGATTTTATGAGGGATGTCAGCTTCTTACTGAGGCTGACCAGGGAGTTTCTCCAATCTTGGGATTTTACTCTTTTTTGCAACAGTTTCTTTCTTCTGTTGTAGAGTTTGTTTATGGCAGGGGACCACCAGATTGGCTTCCTTTTTTTGGAGGATAGCATCTTGGTTCTGTTAGGGATTGCACGATCCATGCACTCGTGTAAGTGCTTATAAAGTGCATTTGTGTAGGATTCAGCAGTCATACCTCTATTGTCCGTCAGCATGGGTGTCGTGAAGTTTGCCACTTCTGTCTTAAGAAGCGTGAAGTTGGCTTTGGAGAAATTTTTACTGTGGTTTCCCTAATGGGGGGTGGGGGAGGGATGTGGATGTCTAGGGTGATTAGCTTGTGGTCGGATCTGACCAACGAGGAATTGACCTCTGGTGTGGAGCACCGGTTGCCCATGTTGGTAATAATAAGGTCTAGGATATTGCTGCCCCTGGTGGGGGTGTGGATAAGTTGATCCATGGCATTGGAATTTATGAATTCCAGAAAACGTTGAGCACAAGAGTTGGTACATGATTAGTTTTCCCAGTTAATGGTAGGGTAGTTGAAATCACCCATTATTAGGGTGTTAGGTTGTACCCTAATATTTTCCAATTTATTAAGAAATGAGGAGTGGGAATCCTGGGGCATGGTGGGGGATCTGTAGCAAGCTACTATTTGGATTGCGGTCTTGCCCAGAGTTAGTTGCACTTGGATAATCTCGGATGCATTATGCTGAGCAACTAGCCTGGAGGTGTGGATATCCTTAATGAATATGGACACGCCTCCACCTTTAGTGTTTCGGTCCAGATTAGGTGGCAGAAAGGTGTGGTATGAATTATAGCCTGGTAATGCAGAGGTACTCTCTGGAGCCTTGAACCAGGTCTCTTGTCACTGCACAGATGTCGATGTTCTCCATTTTAAGGAGTGCCTCGAGAGAGTGCATTTTGAGGTTTAGACTTCTAGCATTGAGTAGCAATACCCTCAGATTCTTCTTGCCTGTACCTGTTAGGGTGGTGAATTTGTCATTTGAACCTTGCCTAAAAAAGGCACTATAGGGGTGGCTAGAGCCTTAGCCAGTATCCAGAATCCCAGGGGTGACGGGTGCAGGCCATCTGTGGCAAAGGATCGTGGTTTGTCGATCATGTCATCCCAGGCAGACAGATACTGGATCCCCTTAGAATGACACCAGAAGCTTAGCCAATTGTTGAACTCAATCATTTTGTCCTTGTACTGTGGTATCATTCTGGGTGATGGCACGATGCTACTCAGGGCTAGGGTCATACCTGCCTGGGCTACAAGATCGGACAGCTCCTCCATGTCCCTTTTCATGTAGTCCAAGGAGGTACGTCTCAGGTCATTCACACCAACATGGACAATGACAGAGTCATATTTGTACTTGTTGTGGAGTGACTTGAGTGCATGCGTTATGTGGCGGATCCTGGCACCCGACAGTAGCTTTCTCCTTGTTTAGCCTGGTGAGTGGAACATCAGTGTGCCTGACTATAGAGTCACCTATGACTAGAGTTTTGGGTACATTGTTTTGCCTTATGGGCTGTGGTTGAGTGGCACACTGAGTTTGTGGACTATGTGTCATTTGGGTTGTGTTGGGGAGTGGAGGTTGCTTGTGTTTCTGCTTTGGAGGTCCCTGTTGCTTGGGCAGGTTTTTACTGAGAGCCTCCGCAAATGTACGTTTGTGTTTTGTGTTTCTGTGTGTGTTTTGGTGGTGTAGGTTTTGAGGGACTATGTGCTGAGTATGGTTGGTTTTATGTCCAGCTTTCGCTCAACAGAGCTATCCCACCCAGGCTGAGCAGTTAAACACAGGCCGGCCAGTAGCTTATTGACCCAGGGCTGCTGGGGTTTACGGCAGGCACACACTGGCCAATAGGGGCACATGTACCCCTCCCACCATTAGCAAGGGTCCCTGGCGTAGGTCAGAGTAGGCTGGGTCCTCATCTCACTTATCACTACCCATGCCCATTTTGGCACCATATTTTGCACCATTGAGTGGCTAGCCCTGCCATGGCTCGCACTCTGTGATCTGTGTTCTCCTATCTTGAGGATACTGCGCACCACAGTAGATGCCCAAAGTGGTTGGTCTGCACAACTCTTCCCCCATAGGGCACCATGTAGAGTCTGTGCTGCTGCCCACAATTCCATTCATTGGTGAGTTTGAGATGGAAATACTCAGCACATTTTTCAGAAGAGGGAGGAACCCCACGGAGACACAGGGAGAGCTTACAAACTCCAAACAGGCATTGGTCAGAGGTCAGGATTGAACCTTGTGTACCTTGTACATGGGAGATGAAGACCTTAACCATTATGGCAACCAGTCTCTCTGGTCTGGTCTGTTTTCCATCAGTATTTTTAGAAAAATTTCTTCTTGAGAAGCCTCACATAAAGCCAGTCTTTCCTTCATTTTAGTGTCTAATTTCTGCAGTTTTGTCAGTTTACGTAAATGACGCTTAAAGTAACTTCTACTAAAAACTCCTGATGTCCACCGCGGCAGTAAAACGTAATAGTAAAATCAAAACTTTAATAAAAAGAATATAACATAAAATAAGCAGTCCTCAGTCTTCCGATAAGCGCTTTCAGCAAATAAGCCTTCCTCAGATTGTATAAAAAGGACTGTTCAGCTTTTGTATTTATAAGGCTTCACAGCCATTCCTCATTTAGTTCTCTGACACGCCCTTGTTGCAAACCAAAAGGAGGCCAGCTAGCAGAGAGGTATAATTTCCTTCATTGTAATTAAAGGAGCAGTCCTTTTTATACGATCTGAGGAAGGCTTATTTGCCGAAAGCGCTTATCGGAAGACTGAGGACTGCTTATTTTATGTTATATTCTTTTTATTAAAGTTTTGATTTTATTATTAAGTTTTACTGCCGTGGTGGACATCAGGAGTTTTTAGTAGTGTTTACCTTTTGTCTTCCTCATTGATGTCCTTCACAGTGTAAGAACGTTTTTTACCTACTTACTTAAAGTAACTTCTGTTTTTTTTTCCAGCCTTTTGTCATTTAACACAATATAGTCCTTTAGTGTCTCACCTATTTCAAATACATTTAAGTGAATTTGTTTTTATTCTCTCTTAAATTACTGGAAGATGTCTCTTTTTGTAAAACTGCAACTTGAACTGCTTTTTTATGAAGAGCTGCGAGGTTCTTTCCAGCCAAAGGTCATTCTTCTTTTTGATTGGTTTTCATTTACCCTTTTTATGCCTACGTTCTTCTTTGTTGGCATCCAGGCAGTGCATTTACAAGCCAGTAACTGAATATTACCCAAATTACTTTTATTGACCTTTTCAACAGTTTGTTTTCTGACTTGCTGAGCCACCTTCTTGGAAGTCTCGATTGGTACTTGATTGTTGAACTGCAACTGCTAACCCTAATCATAATGCAGTCCCCCAGGTCAGGGCATACAGAAAACAAGACCCTCCCTTACCTTGCTTGATGACACCTTGCAGCCCCTAGTCTTTTACAAATCAAGTGGACCTATAGTTCAACAATAAGAGAACTAGACAGGCAGGTAGTGAGTAGGAGGCCCACTGTCTAGGAGAGTTTCATTATATCCATGGATACCCAGAGTACAAAAATCATATAGGGATGTTACGACAGCAGATTAATAATAATGTATTAGACACAGAATGTAAAAGTTATGTTTTGAAATCAGGAAAAAGCTTAAGTACCGTACAACTCAACTGTGTTGTAGTCTGACAAGAGGGTATAGACTGCAGCCCCTATAAAATAACAGTGGAAATCTGTAACATCTTTCAAAGCTTTGCAGTGCCACACAGTTTTTTGGGATGCAAAGTGGTGTTTTCAAGCTTTTAAACAGTTTAGAGGGTCAAAGATACACCTCATTTTTAACATCTGTCTGTGTGGCAGAGCCAAGTCTGTTACAGCTTCCAGAACTGTAAAACTTGTGTTTCTATAGTTTCTTATTTTACTTTTTATGTTTTTATTTATTCAATGTAAATCTTACTACATGAATGAAGCAGCTAAAGCTCCATGTACTGCAGAAGAGTTTTTGACAGCACTGGGTTACTGCTTTCAAACTATAAAATACTTGATACTTCTTTGACATGAAAAGGCAGTTCCAAAACTGTGGATACAAAACCCAGAAAATTAAGTCAGTAATTGCACTGTTCAATGTCATATGAATGAAATTACTTGACATCTAGGCTTCCTAGAAAGAAATAATTGCACTGTTCAATGTTATATGAATGAAATTACTTGACATCTAGGCTTCCTAGAAAGAAAAAAGAAGCAAAAATATACAGATCTTAAAAAAAAAAGTATAACAAAATTGAAAAACACACTGCAGCCTTTCTGGTACTGCAGCAGTCTATACAGTGAAAAATATACAAAACTTCCTCAAATTGTAATTGGTAACCATTGAATCTCTAAGGAAGGTGAAGTGTTCAAAGTGCAAAACCTCTTGTGTTGTAAAGGATGTTAGCTGTTGTTCCTGTGCTACAGGGTTTGATTCCCTCAGCCCTTATTTGCCTACTGTGTGACCTTGAGCAAGTCACTTAACCATGCATTGCTCCCAGGTTAACCTTGAAAGAGGACCGTGTGTCAGGAGGGTTTTGCTGGTTAAAAATAAAATTGTGGAAAAATAATCTCCAAAAACAAGAATCAGTAACACCCAAGTACACTAAAGTTCTCTTAGGAGAAACATTCACTCTAATCCTGGCTCCCACCTACCACAACCAACATAAAGATAGTTTTCTTCCACATACTACTCTAACCCCAAAACATTCAACCCCCAACTCTAGTAATCTGACTTTTGCTGCCATAAATATTAGAAGCATAACAAGTAAAACTACTGAACTACATGCCTGGATTACTCAACACAAGCCTGATATTCTCACTGTAACTGAAATTTGGCTTAAACCCAGCATAATATCATCCATAATGACTGTATAAAGAGGAAAGGTGGTGGTATTGCTTTAATATTTCCCAACAACTACCATATTTCCTACTACAACAAACTAATACCAATTCAGTGACGCTTCTTATTACTTTCCAGAAAATTAACAAATGTAAACAAATATGTATTACTGTCCTTTGTATCCCTGCTGGCAACAATACAGCTATGCTGGAAGATATTCTGCATTGGATATCAGTAACAATTCTAAAAGAAAAAGTACTACTAGGTGATATCAATATCATTTGGACATAACCTCTAACTCCCCTACATCTAACATGAACTTATCTATATGGTTTTGCACAACTAATTAGTAGAACAAAAAGTATAGCAAGGCAGCAAATTCCTTATTAGACTGGATCATAGTATCAGACGCAAATTCACCATCATGTGTACAATGTCAGACTTTCTCAATAACCATTTTTCTATCTTTACAACCAGACATCTCAAACATCCACTTAAACAGCATGTTTATAAAACAACACACAACCTGTCCAAGTGGAAATATTCATTACTTATTTATTTTAACATTTGTTTACCAATAAAGTCTGACTGGGACAGAGCCCATTTTCAGTGGAAGCCCAGGGAGGAACACTCCAGATGCATGTCTTTGGAATGCAGGAGAAAACCAGAGCATCCTGAGGAAATGCATGCAAACTCATAGAGTACCTGCAGACTCCACACACAAGGCACCCCAGCTGAGAATTGAAGTGGAGACCTCTTGCTTGTGGGAGACAACACTAACCGCTACACCACTGCGCCGCCCATTATTACACTGTCAACTACTAACTGGAGCATCTTAGAAGGAAGAAACCAAACACAAATTACAAGTAATGCAGTTTGGCTGTCTAAAAAGAGTAGAATGCTAATGCAGAATAGAGAAAAAGCATGGAAAAATCTCAAGTATAAAATACCACAGTAGCTTGAAAACTTCAGAATGCTCCGCAACTGTACTAAAAACAAATAAATGAATACAAAAACTATACTGTAATAACATTCAGAACAATAGTGAACACATACCTAAAAAAATGGTCAGACATTAAAAAAACTGATCCTAGCAAAAAATTCAACCCTAACTCTTCTCCCAGTAACTCATCACTTGAAACTGCAGTACAGTTCAATTCTTGTTTCATAGACAGTATAGCACACCTAACCAGGGATTCCTCCACATCCAGTTCCAGCCCTACCCAACAGCCACATGTCACCACATCCACTTTCAAGTCTGTGCCCACATCCTATATAAAACAATACTTAAACTCAAGCCATGCTTTTCCTCAGTTGATGACCTGCCAAGTAAGTACCTTAAAATAGCAGCCAGTGACATTTTATAAATAAGTCAAACCAGGAAACCCAAATTTCCTTTCTGTGGAAAAAGACATAAATTATCCCTCTATACAAAGGGAGAAATTCAACAGGCATTATTAACTCTAGAACTATAGCAGTCGTATCGCCTTCCAAAATGCTTGAAAAATGTACTCTGAAACAAAACTATCTCCTGCAGGAAGAACTCCCGTCATCCACACAACACTGTTTCTGTCCCTCCCATAGTACTAACACTGCACTTTTAACTTTTATGGGTACTCTCAGTAATAGAGATAATGACAAGCTAGTCTTCTCCTTATTTCTAGACTTGTCTAAAGCCTTTGACATAGTTTGTTACAGCAAACTTCTACTTCGTATGTCTATCTCAGCCTACCATTCTATGGTTCAAAAGCTACCTGTCTAATAGGTATCAGTCAGTAAAGTGCCACTTCTCCCTCTTTCCATACCAGTCACCACTGTTGTACGAAAGGGCTGTATCCTTGGCCCCCTCCTCTTTAACATTCTCACCAAAACCCTCCAACAACTATCCACAGCAGGCCTTCCTAATACAATACGCAGATGACTCCACCCTCATATGCACATTTGACACTGTGACACATCTCCCAAAAATTACTCAGGAAGCTTTAACAGCCACTGAGACATGACTTTGTAACTCACCACTCATGCCCCCCCCCCAAAAAAAATACTTTTTTCTCCAAATCCTTCTCTCATAGAAAAATAAAATTTAATTTCCTCTCACTTAATAATACAACCATTCGGAGTCACTTCTCATAGCAAATTATTAGGGATGATAGTGGATGATGATCTTAAATGTGACCTGCATATAAACAATTGCAATAAAAAAAATCACCAAGAGCTAGGGATGCTTTACAGAGCCAAACATTCTCATTATGCAAGTAAAACAACACTTGCAACCACTTACCTCCTTCCCTTGTTACCTTATGGCACTCACATCCCAACCTGCATGCATCACAAAAAAAAACAAAATTTGAACAATCCTGTAATAAAGTGGCTAAGATTGTAGCAAATATCCATTTCGGACCCTACCACTCTATAGCACTAAAAAACACTACTGCAGTCTTCATTTTGCATTTGTCATGTCTGATGATGCAGGCGATTGCAATGGACTGTGAGGTGTCTCAGGGTGAAGGATTGCCACATACCTGAAGTATTGGATCATCCCATGCGTGGTTTCCCTTTCTAGCAACAAAATGCAGCCCAGGTATTAACAAAGAATGCATTGCTAGCAAAGTGGAGTGCAGTTTCAGTTCTTTTACGGTGTAAAGGAAGTGGTATGTCTTAGAGGGAGGGCTTCACATCAGCCATTTGTAGTAGCATGTGTTTTTGTGAGATGGAGGTGGGGCTCATGATCTTAGCACATGTAGAGAATTTTAATGGAAGTGTGGCAGATGAGTATAGGCAGTTGCATCACTGTCTTAGCTGCTCACATACCATGGAAAATGGATATGTTAGCAGACTCTGAGTTGATTGTCCACTCTTGTCCAGGAAAGCAAAATTAAAGAGTCCTTGTGTATCAAGATTTCATTGGATTCTGTCATCCCCAGATGAACCTCTTTGCCACTTGAGAGATTACAGATAATGTTCTTCGTGTTTCACTGTTGCATTCATCACACTTGGGTTATCTGCCAGCAGGTAGCCCTCAGTCGGCCAGAATACCAGAGACTTAGTACTTCCGCATCGGATGTTGTCGCTTCTTCCATGATGTCAGGTCATCAGGGGTATAAAAACAGGCAGCCGACATCATTACATCAGTTTTTCTTGCCCCAATGTCAGGAGCCCCCAAACAGGGAGCTAGGAAATAGTGTGGAAAACACCACCAGTAAAAACTAAACACCCAAACCAGTAGGAATAGCCATAGAGAAGATAGACAAGAGATAGAGAAAACCAGGGAGCTGGAGGGAGGGAAACCAGGACTGCAACAGTGAATACACTTGAACATCTACATTTATGGTAAGTGTACACAACTGTACTATGTTCTTCGTGTTTCACTGTTGCAGTCATCACACTTGGGTTGATTCCCAAAGCTGAGGAAGGGTGGAGGCAGTCAAGAAGAGTTAGGGTTGGCTAGTCTGCCTTGCAAGACTGCTGTAGCAAATCCTGCCCTGGATTTGGAAAATATAGGCAGGTGGTAATGCTTTCCAGGTAGTAGCTTCCAGTATGTCCCTGGGTAGGGACTCCCCTGAGAAATGCTGTAGAGGTAGATGTAGCCCTAGTGGAATGTGTTTTGACCCCCTGAGGTATTGGTTTTCCATGGTGCTTGTAGCAGAAATGGATGGAGAGTGCTATCCATTTGGAAATTGTTTGTTTTGAAATGGCCTTGCCCTCTGCCCCTGTTGCAAAGCTGACTAGCAGCTGGTCAGATTTTCTGAAAGGCTTAGTCCTATCAAGGTAGAACCTGAGCTGTCTGTGCATGTCCAAAGAGTGCAGGATCCTCTCCCCTTTATTCTGAGGATTAGGGAAGAAGGTAGGCAAATTGATGGATTGGTTGAGAGCCACACTGGACACCACTTTAGGCATAAAGGAAGGGTTAAGTCCTGAGGGAAACCCTGTCAGCATGGAAAATAATGAAGGGTTCCACAGCCATCAGTCCTTGTAACTCAGACACTCGTCTAGCTGAAGTGATGGCTAGAAGCAATGCTCTTTTCCAAGAGAATAATTTTAACTCTGCTGAAGCAGCAGGTTCAAAAGGGGGAAGTGTAGGCTTTTCCAGTACAAAGTTAAGGTCCCAAGCAGGGGTGGGTGCTCTCCTTGGTGGCCTTAAGTTGTTTGCCCCTATCAGGAACTGTTTGATGAGGGGGAGAGAGAAAAGGGGTGGCTCAGTATTGTAAAGAGCTGAGATGGCAGAGGCATGGATCTTAATGGAGGAGAAGGATAGGCCTCTTGTGGAGTAGATCTGCTAGGTAATCCAGGATTAGAGGTAATGAGGGCAGTGCTGTGTCCTTTCCTTTAAACTGAATCCAAGAACAATACCTTTTCCACTTTTCAGAACAGGATTTCCTAGTACTGGGCCTTCTGGCTTCAAGGATGACATCCAGCACCTGTTTGTTTATGGTTGCTGGTGTAGTATTTAAGGAATAAGCCAGGCTGCAAGATTTAGGGTTTGCAATTGTGGATGCAAATTCTGTCCCTCCTGCTGGGAAAGCAGGGTTGGGGTCTGGTGTAGGTGCCAGGCTATGCAGGAGTGTTAGTACCAGTGCTGGCGTGGCCAGTTCAGGGCAATCAGAATTGTCCTTGGCCTTTCTTGTCTTATCTTGAGTAAGACTCTTGAGAGAAGGGGCAATGGGGGGAAGGCATAGATTGAGAGGTTTTCCCATTGAAATGATAGTGCATCCACCTTCCATGCCCTGCTGTGAGGGTTCTTGGTGCAGAATTTGCTTAACTGGTGGTTGTTGGGGGAGGCAAAGAGATCCACCTCTGGGGTACCCCATTTTGGGATTTCTGCATTTCTGGTTGAAGGTGCAGGCCTCCAATTTCCACTCGTGTGGGTCTAGGAGACTTCTGCTTAAGCTGTCTGCCAGTGAGTTTTGTTTGCCTGGCAGGAATTGAGCTTGTAGATTGATTTGGTTGTCCAAGGCCGTGTTCCACAGGGCCATGGCTAACATGCAGAGTGGGTAAAAATGGGTACCCCCCTGCTTGTTTATGTACCACATAACTGTGGTGTTGTCTATTTTTATCAGCAGTTATCCTGGAAAGAGTAGGTGTCTGAAAGCTGTCAGGGCATTCTGTAAAGCTAGCATCTCTTTTTGGTTGATGTGCAGGAGAATTTGACTTAGGCTCCAGTGGTCCTGAATACATTTGCCAGCCATGTGGGCCCCCCATGCATAGTCTGATGCATCTGTGGTCAGGATCTGGGTGGCGTGGGGTAGAGCAAAAGGCAGTCCCTTGTTCTGGTTGCATGCTTCTGCCCACCAAAGGAACTCTGTCCTTAGACAAGGTATGATAGAAATGACTGTTTCCAGGTCCTGAGAATGTTGGCACCAAAGACTTTTTAAGTACCACTGAATTTTCCTCATATGCAGTCTTGCATATGGAATTAGCAGAATACATGAGGCCATGAACCCTAGGGCTTGCAGTATTTTTCTTGCAGATAGATGGGTTTTGGTGGCCATTTATTTGAAGTAATCTGTCAGATAAGGCTGTTTTTCTGAAGTGAGGAATGCCATCTGGGAAGTTGTGTCCAAGCTTGCTCCCAGGAATACAATCTTTTTGACTGGGTACCAGTTGTGATTTCCCTTCGTTGATGGTGTACCCCAATGAAGAGAGAAGGCTTTTTACAAATGCCAGGTGCTGAAGCAGCAATTTCTGACTGTCCGCCTGAATCAGGCAGTTGTCCAAGTAGGGCTAAATTTGGATTTTTCTCTGCCAGCAGTATGCAATGGCTGGAGCCAGGCATTTTGTGAATACCCTGGGCGCAGTAGATAAGCCAAAGGGAAGTGCAGAGAACTGATAATGCATAGACCCTGCTCTGAAACGTAGATACTTCCTGCATGACTCTATTATGGGGATGTGCAGATAGGCTTCTTTTAAGTCTAGGGTGACTAACCAGGCATCCTTGGCTAACATTGGGAGAAGCTGTTGCATGGTAAGCATCTTGAATTTTGGTATCACCAGGAAGGTGTTGAGAGTGGAAAGATCCAGGATTGGGTGCCAAGAGGCCTCTTTCCTGTGTACCAGGAAAAGTCTAAAATAGAATCCTTGGTCCCTCTGTTCTACTGGAACAGGCTGAATAGCTCTGATATAGAGCAGGGAAGTACTTGGTTTTGAGCCTCTGCCCACTGGTTTGGAGGAAGGTCTGGAAACCCGCTTGGGGTTGGCAGTGAATGGAAATAAAATTTGTACCCTGGGATACAATGTTGAGGATCCATCAGTCCTGAGTAATGGACATCCAGTTTTTTGCATGAAGGGCAAGTTTTCCTCCTAGGGGTACAAGCAATGGGGCAGGGCTGGGAAGTAGAGCTGAGAAGTCATTGTGAATTTTTTCCATTAGGAGGTGGCTTACCACTCCCTGCTTTAGGGTGGGGGCACTCCATTGCTTAGATCTCAGCATAACCTGAGACTGTAGTCTGGGTGGTCTCTTTCCCCTGGGTCTTGTTTGGGAAGGCTTGGAGGGGGCTGGAAAGGACCAGTGTTTTGAAGGGCAATGTCTACTGAATCTAGGTGGCTGCACTTGTAGGAATTCTTTAACAGTTTGCATAGATTTAGCCTTTTCTTCCCTCTTTTTAAGAACGTCTTCTGTTTTGGTGCCAAACAAACAGTCCTTATTCAAAGTAGTGTCTAGTAATTTTGATTTGACATGATCTGGCAAGGCCTGCTCCTTCAGCCAAGCATATCTTCTCAGTACAGAACCAGTAACTGCTGCCCTACAAGATGCTTCTAGGGCATCAAAGCCACACTGCAAAGTATGCTTACTAACTTGGTTTACAGAGTGCAAAAGCTCACGCAGTTCTTTATTTTCTGCACAATCTGGAAAAGTTACCACTTTTTGTTTAATAAGTTCCATAACATGATGCTGGTATTTCAGCATGTGAAACTGGCAATTCAATGCCCTGACAGCAAGAGTTCTTACCCCATCTGTCCAAATTTCTGGAATCCCTGTCCGAAGGGGTAGGATATTTGGCTGTAGTAGCCTTAATACCTTTAGGTCCCTGGGAAATGATCTTTGAATCAGCAGTAGGATTCTTGAAAAGAAACTTGTGAGAATCAGGTACTCTGTAGTACCTGTCTGGTTTCCTAGGGGCCAGAGGTAAAGTGCCTGGAGTACGACTGGATTCCATGAAAACATCATCCACAACATCCAGAACAGGGGGTACAGCTAAGGGCCTGTGCTGAGGCGACTCTAAAAATTCACTGAGCCTCTTTTTGGACTAAGGACAGTCTTGGCATTCCCAATGGAAATGCTCCCTTAAGGTATGCACGGTTACACCAAAAGAAAAATCCTCTGGAGGGGAGGCAGAGGGAATCTATTCCTATGCATCTGAATCCTCATAGGTGGTTAAGGGCATGTCTTCATAATCAGAAAGAACAGAGTCATCGGACTCCTAATCTGTAGAACCTGTAGGGGACTGGGTTCTTGGTCTCTTAGCAGGGGAAGGCTGGCTTCCCCTAATCAGTGTAATAAGGTCTTCAGCCATTCTAAGCATTTGTTTTTGAGGCATAAGTGCCTTAGCATGTACTTTGGTCGTCAGTTTTCTAGGCGTAGTGCGTACTCTGGGCCTAAGAAACTTGGTAGTTTTAGTTAAAAATGAAGTCATCGGTTTTATTCGAATATTGGTAGGATGAAAAACTCCCTCAGAAGCTGGTGCCTGCACAGTGGCTCCAAACTCATCTAAGGTAGAGACATCTGCTGGTTCCATAGTCAAAGAAGCATCTTGCGGCATACCGGACTCCGAATGGGTCTCAGCAGAGGCCTGCGAATCCATAGAAGGGGGCATCAGGGGCTGCAAAGGCGCCTCACTGAGTACCAGCTGACCGGCGACTAGCTTAACAGAAGCATTGTCGGCAGTTTTGGACCTATGCAGTCTGTCTTGGTTTTTATCTTTATGTTTTTTCGGAATATCAATAGTCGGATGGCTTACCAAAGCCATTCCGGAATATGGTGATCAAGAGCGAAAGAATTTAGCAACAGAGATAGCCCAATGACAAATGGTTCAGGAGTTAAACAAGGCACAAAACCAACAGCGAGGGACGTCGTGGTCTGGGCCTAAATAGGTGACACAGTAAGAATAAAAATCTCTGTGAGGTATTTGCTTTCCACAGGCAAGACAATTGTTAACTTTTTCTGACATCAGTTTAGAGAACGAAAAAGGGATCCCCAATGGGGTACTTAGCTTTAGAAGACTTCAGGCTTATTCAACTCGAAAACGAAAAATTCAGGAAGCGGCCGAGCGGCATTTGCAAACTGCTTCTGGCTCCTCCTCGGCAAGAAAGACTGATGTAATGCCGTCGGCTGCCTGTTTTTATAACCCTGACGTCATGGAAGAAGCGACAGCATCCGACGCAGAAATACTAAGTCTCTGGTATTCTGGCCGACTGAGGGCTACCTGCAGGCAGATAACCCAAGTATGATGACTGCAACAGTGAAACACGAAGAACATCATCTGTAATCTCTCAAGTGGCAAAGAGGTTCATCTGGGGATGACAGAATCCAATACACAAGACAGAATACACTTGAACATCTACATTTATGGTAAGTGTACACAACTGTACTTTCTTCGTGTTTCACTGTTGCAATCATCACATTTGAGTTATCCCTGCCAGGGTAGCCCTAGGCTGGCCCAAATACCAGAGGCTTAGTATTTCTGCATCGGTTGCTATCGCTTCAGGACTGACGTCAGGTCATCAGTAGTATAAAGTAAGGCAGCCGACGCCATTACATCAGTCTTTCTTGCCGAGAAGCCCAAAGCAGAAGCAGTTCACATGAGTGCCGGTTGGCTGCTACCTGAATTTCATCCTCTGAATTGAAGCTGAAGTCTTCTAATGCTAAGTACCCCATTGGGGATCCTTTATTTCTTGCTCTAACCATTGTCAGAAAAAGTTAACAATTGTCTCACCTGTGGAAAGCAAATACCACACAGCCACTTTCATTCTTACTGCATAACTTGCTTAGGCCCAGACCTCGACATCCCTCGCTGTCGCTTTTGTGCTTTGTTTAACACCAGAACTGTACATCGTCGGGCCATTATTGTAGCTAGATATTTTCACTTACAGTCCTCAAATTCCAATATGGCTTCGGTAAGCCATCCGACAGCAAATCTTCCGAAAAAACGTAAAGATAAAAACAGAAACAGACTGCACAGGTCCAAGCCTACCGACGACTTCCTTTAAGCTAGTCGTCAGTTCTCCGGTCCTCAGTGAGGTGCTTTTACAGCCCCTGATGCCCGCTTCTCCGAATTCGCAGGCTGCTACTGAGACACTTTCGGAGTCCAGTATGCCGCAAAACTCTTCTTCGACTAAGGATCCTGTGGTTGTCTCTACCTTGGATGGGTCGGAGCTGCTGAGCAGGCACCAGCTTACAAGGAAGTTCTTCACACTACCGATTCGCGACATAAACCAACAACTTCTTTCACGTCTACCGTTCTTTCGAAAACTACTGAGTTTCTAAGGTCCAGGGTACAAACCACACCCAAGAAACCGACGACCCAATCTCAGGCACCTGCTTACTTGCCTCAGTCTCAAATGCTTAAAATGGCAGAAGACCTTATCATGCTGATCAGGGGAAGCCAAGCTACCCCTTCCAAAAGAAAAAGAGATCTGTCTCCAGTAGTTTTGTCTGAACAGGAGTCTGATGCATCTGAATATGAAGACATGTAACCCCTCTTTGCTTATGAGGATTCTGATGCAGAGGAATCCATTACTTCAGCCTCTCCACCCGAGGATTTTTCCTTTAGGGAAACCCCTCATACCTTAAGGGAACATTTCCAGTGGGAATGTTAGGATTACCCTCAGTCTAAAAAGAGACTCAGAGAATTCTTAGATCTTCCACAGCACAGACCCCTGGCCATTCCCCCAGTCCTGGATGTTGTGGACGATGTTTTCCTGGAGTCCAGTTTGACTCCTGACACCCTGCTTCCTGCTCCCAGCAAACATGACAGATATTACAGAGTCCCTGACTCACAAAAATTTCTTTTCAAAAATCCTACTGCTGACCTTGAGGTAATTTCTCAAGGGCCTAAAGGAATTAAAGCAACCTCTGCTAAGAATCCCACCCCCTCAGATAGGGATTCCAGATGGGGTAAAAAAGTATACACCTCTGCTACTCTTGCTATCAGAGCACTAAATTGTCAGTTCCATATGCTAAAATTTCAGCAACATACTATGGAACTCCTCAAACAAAAAGTGTCTTCCTTTCCTGCTTGTGCAGAATCTAAAGAGTTACAAGAGTTAATGTATGCTGCAAATCAAGTAACTAAGCACACCTTATACTGTGGTTTTGAAGCCCTAGAAGTTTCTTGCAGGGCAGCAGTCACCAGTTCTGTCCATAAAGGCATGCTTGGCGTAAGGAACAGCCCTTGCCAGACCATGTCAAATCTAAATTGTTGGATGCAACCTTGCACAAAGACAACTTATTTGGCACCAAGACAGAGGAGGTCTTAAAAAAGATGGAATAAAAAGCTAAATCTATGCAGACAGTTAAGGATTTTCTACAGGTCCAGCCACCCAGGTTCAGCAGACATTGCCCCTCCAAGCACTGGTCCTTTCCTGCCTCCACCAGGTCAGTTCAGCCCAGACTCTGGGGTAGCAGCCCCCCCAGACAGCAGCCACAGGGAATGCAGAGGTCAAAGCAGTGGAGTTCCTCCACTTCAAAACCCGGGAGTTCAAAGCCACCCCCCTCATGGTAAGAACTCACAATGACTCTCCTCCCCCACTCCCTCCTTCTGCCCACCTGCACTTGCCCCTAGGAGGAAAACTCTCCTTTCATGCAAGCACCTGGGCTACCATTACCAGTGACCGCTGGGTCCTCAACATAGTGTCCCAGGAATACATATTTTCATTCCACACTCTTCCAACCCCAAGAGGTTCCCAGATCTACCTCCAAATCAGTGGGCAGAGGCAAAAAAGCAAGTCCTTTCCCTGCTGTCTATGAGGGCAATAGAGTACATTCCTGCAGGACAGATAGGCCAATGTTTCTACTCCAGACTTTCTCTGGTACCCAGAAAAGAGGGCACCTGGCGCCCCATCCTTGATCTATCCATTCTAAACACCTTCCTGGTGATACCAAAATTCAAAATGCTCACCCTCCAGCAACTGCTACCCATGCTCTCCAAGGATGCTTGGCTAGCCACCCTAGACCTAAAAGAGGCCTACCTCCACATTCCTGTCAGGGAATCATGCAAGAAATGTCTACGTTTCAGGGCAGGATCTCTGCTCTTTCAGTTCTCTGTGCTTCCCTTTGACTTATCTACTGCTCCCAGACTATTTCCAAAATGTCTGGCTCCCATCATTGCCTTTTGCATTCAAAGGAATATCCAAATTTACTGATACTTAGATGACTGCCTAATTCAGGCAGACAGGAAAAGCTGCTCAAGCACCTGGCCTTTGTAAAGTCTGACCTCCCTGGGGTACACTATCAACGAAAATAAATCCAAACTAGTACCCACCCAAGGGATTATATTCCTGGGAGCAAGCCCAAACACAGCATCCCAGATGGGATTTCTTACACCAGAAAAGCAAACTTACCTCACAGCCTACTTCTCTCAACTAGCCACCAGACCCCAGTTATCTGCAAGGAAAATCCTGCAAGCTGTGGGGTTCATGGCATCTTGCATTCTACTCATTCCATATGCCAGACTGTATATGAAGAAACTTCAATGGTACCTAAAAAGCCTTTGGTGTCAACACTCTCAAGACCTGGAAACTCTTATACCAGTGATACCTTGCCTAAGGAAAGATTTTCTTTGATGGGCAGCAGCATGCTCCCACAACAAGGGACTACCTTTCTCACCAGTCCCCGCTGCCCATACCCTCACCACAGATGCATCAGACTATGCCTGTGGTGCACACCTGGACAGCAGGTGCATACAGGGCCAATGGAGCCCACAACAAATCCATCTGCACATCAACTAAAAAGGGATGTTAGCTGTCCAGCACACATCGACAGCTTTCATGCCCCTTCTCTCCCCAGGGGTTCTCCTGATCAAAACAGACAACACCACTTTGATGTGGTATATCAGTAAGCAGGGAGGAACTCATTCGTACCCTCTGTGCAGGCTGGCCATGACCCTTTGGCACACAACCTCTGCCATGCAACTCCACCTGTTAGCACAATACCTGCCAGGCTCTCTAAACTCTCTGGCAGACCACTTAAACAGAAATATTCTGGACCCACACAAGTGGCAGCTAGACCAAAGAACTTTCATCCTAATAGCTAGGAAATGGGGCACCCCAAAGGTTGACCTCTTTGCCTCCCACACCAACCATCAGCTCAGCAAGTTCTGCACCAGGTAGAATCACTGCATGACTTGGAATGTGGATGCCCTATCCTTCCCCTGGATCAATCTCTCGGCCTATGCATTTCCCCCACTACCTCTCATCACCAGGGTACTGCTCAAAATAAGGGAGGAAAAACCAAGGACAGTTTTGATTGCTCCAGACTGGCCTTGCCAGCACTGGTACCCACTGCTGTGCAGCCTGTCCCCACTGCCACCATAGCATCTCCCTCAGACCCCAACTTTCTTGACCCAGAGGGAAGGAGAATTCATGCATCCTCAATTGCAGACCCTCAATTTGATAGCCTGGATTAGGCTTATTCCCTGACCACTGATCAATCTGCCAGCCTCAGTAAACAGGTTCTAGAATCTAGAACCTAGATTCTAGATGTTTTACGTGAGGCTAGACGCTCTAGCACTAGAAAGTCTTATGCTGACAAATGGAAAAGGTTCTGCACCTGGATTGAGGCTAAGGGAGCTGATACGGCACAGCACTCCCTACCTCTCATCCTGGATTACCTAGCTGACCTGCTACACAGTGGTCTCTCCTTTTCCTCTATTAAAATTCATGCCTCTGCTATCTCTGCTCGTTTCCACACTGAGCACCCCCTTTTTCTCACACCCTCTGATCAAACAATTCCTAAGAGATGCTACCAACTTGAGGCCACCCAGAAGAGCACCTACTCTAGCTTGGGACTTTAACTTTGTGTTGGAAAAACACACCCTGCCCCCCTTTGAACCAGCATCTTCAGCAGAGTTAAAATTTCTCTCCTGGAAGACAGCTTTTCTTCTGGCCATCACTTCAGCCAGAAGAGTATCTGAGCTACAAGCACTCATGGCTGTAGAGCACTTCATCATCTTCCATGCTGACAGGGTGTCCCTCAGGACTAACCCATCCTTCATGCCCAAAGTATCCAGTGTGGCTCTCAACCAATCCATTCATTTGCCACCTTTTTCCCTAACCCACAAAACAAGGGGGAAAGGATTCTGCACTCTCTAGATGTGCACAGACAGCTCAGATTCTACCTAGATAGGACTAAATCATTTAGGAAGACTGATCAATTGTTAGTCAGCTTTGCTACAGGAGCAGAGGGCAAGGCCATATCCAAACAAACCATTTCCAAATGGATAGCACACTGCATCCATTTATGCTACAAGCAGCACGGGAAACATCCCCCCAAAGGGGTGAGGACCCATTTCACCAGAGCAACTTCCACCTCTGCAGCTTTCCTCAGAGGGTTCCCCACCAGGGTCATCCTGGAGGCTGCAACATGGACATATGTTCATACCTTCACCAAGCATTACCACCTGCCTATCTTCTCCAAGTCAAGGGCAGGCTTTGCCACAGCAGTCTTGCAGGGTATCCTAGCCAGCCCCAGTCTTCTTGATTGCCTCCACCCTTTTCTTCAGCTTTGGAAATCAACCCAAATGTGATGACTGCAACAGTGAAACATGAAGAACATAGTACAGTTGTGTACACTTGCCATAAATGTAGATGTTTGAGTGTATTCACTGTTGCAGTCCTGGTTTCCCTCCCTCCATCCCCCTTGTCTCTCTCTCTCTGTCTCAATTTCTCTCCGTCTCTGTCTCTCTCTATCCTTACAAGGATGTTTTGGTATTTACTTTCTACTGGTGGTGTTCTTCCACCATAACCTTGCTCCCTCTCGGGGGCTCCTGTCAGTTAGGGCAAGAAAAACTGATGTAATGGCGTTGGCTGCCGTAATTTATAACACTGACGACTTGACGTCAGTCCTGAAGCGATGGCAACCGAAGCAGAAATACTAAGCCTCTGGTATTCGGGCTGACTGAGGGCTATCCTGGCAGGGATAACCCAAATGTGGTGACTGCAACAGTGAATACCCTCGAACATCTACATTTATGGTAAGTGCACACAACTGTACTTTCTCCCTCCATATTTCTTCCTTTCATGGAATATGCAATGTTTCTATCCTAATACTTTGACATCTTTAAGTTTAGAATTTTGTTACCTTGTCATTGTGTTTTTGCTGGTCCAGCCATTGTGGAGTGGGGGGTAAAAACTGGGAATCTTTGGTCTGCACTTGACACAGAACACTGTTTGTAGGCCCGTAGGAGTCGTGTGTGGCCTGAGCAGGTGAATTAACAAATTTCAGAATCCATGACAGAGGGCAGAGAAGAAAGTACAAAGTACTCAAGAATTTCTTTTTCTCAGCTGATATTGTGATCACTCACATGTGTCTTATTTTTGGGGCACCATTCCCCAACTGAAGACAGTTCTAAAGCTGTACCACGTACAAGTAGTAAAATAAAGGCAAGACTGACAATATAGTAACTTCTGCTGTCTTATTACTGTGGACTGATGAAAGAAACTGTTGCTTTTTGTTTTTGTCCAGAGTGCCAAGAAGTTTTAGTGGAACTGCTAGTAGCATTAATTCGTTCAAGAACATCTTCAGAAGAACTAGTCCTCCTTTTGAGAATATTTCTAGAAGAAACACCTCCAATGGTGAGTGAGCATTTAAAAGATTTTAACTTTCAAATAAATTCTGAGTCCATCCCTTGAAAAAAGAGGAAAAAATACGAGTGTGCCTTTTTGTATCGAGAAAAAATGATATCCTTATTCTTGTGATTTTTCGATTGAATGTCTGCAGAGTAGTACATGGAGAGGACATCATTCATTAACTTGAATGAACACCCACTTTTCTTGTTGGAAACTATCAATGTTAAGTTGTCAATCTCGCCTTCATTCTTGCTGGATGGGGCTCGGCTCCGATTCGGCCTAATACTAAAGCTCGAGAGCTATTTTTACCGGCTCGAGGCTATACTATGTCCCATAATGCTAGGCGTCATATACCCAGATCTCGTTTGCCGCTTCAGCTACGAGGTTGTGTTTTCACCGGCTCCAGGTCGTATTTAAGATTTTTTATATTTACAACTAGTTTTTGATAGATATTTTTCCCTTAGATCTTTTCTAGTAGTGTTAGTAGTCTCTCGGCTAGTCTTCCCCCCTTTTATTAATAGTTTTCCTTACTCTTTTCCACCCTTAAGGTGGTTAGGCCTCCCCCCCCCCCCCATAGTAGTTTTTGTACAGGTTCCATTCAGTAGTGTGTGTGTGTGGAATTTTGTTTTATTGTAGTAACTTTGAGAGTGTCTTCTCAAGTGTTGTGTGTGTGTTTGTTGTGTCTGGTATACTGGTCTAGACCTTTTTGTCCCGTTACTGTGGTATCATATCTAAGGATACCAAGATATCGGGATTCAAGAAGTCTGACTTTTGCTGTCAGAAGATGTCTCTGACAGACGGTCATACTTCTTGTGTGTATTGTTTGGGCCCTCTGCACCTGCAGGACTCTTGTTCCATCTGTCATGATTTTAGCCCAAGAGTCCTGCAGGAACGCAGAAATAAGCTCATCCTAAGGGGCTTATTAAAGCCTGAAGGTTCTCCTACCCAAGCCTCTGTCAGGAAAACCTTCTAAGCCCGCCAAACCGTTGGCTCCATGTCTGGAGCCGGCGCCGAGCGGACCTTCTTCTGCCTCGTCGGTTCCGGCTGGAACCGATACATCGAGGCCTCAGTCGGCTCCGACCTTGGTGTCGGAGCCATCTCCAAGCCGAAAGCGTTCCGATCTCCTTCATTGGAGTCGGTCAGGTCGGCTACGAAGTCCCCTTTGCTGTCGGAGCGGAGCCATAGGTCTCACTCCTCTAGATCTTCCAGGCTTTCGGACCACGACCTCGAGAGGGTAGTCAGTAGGCTTTTGAAGTCGCAGGCGCTCGCCCAGTTATTGCATAGCTCGTCTCAACAGACAGCGGCTTCCCCAATGCCTGCTCCAGTTCCTCCTCCGACTGGTTCCTTCGTCGGCTCAGATCCCTTCATTGGCTCCGTCCTTGGAGGGATCCGGGCACCGGGACTCCCTCGTCGGTTCCAAGGGGGCGAGTGGCATCTGACCCTTGTCCGACCACGTTCTCCCTCTCGGAGCATCGGCGCCGGTGAGTTCAGCCCCGACATCGGCCTCAGAGACATCTCTCTTGGTGCCAGGAGGAGCTCTCGTCTCTTCGGAGCTGCGTCCCTCCTCTCTGCCTGATAGGGGCGCCTTTGAGGTCATGAGGAGTGTGCTGGCTCCTATACTGGCGCAACGGTCAGCCCCATCGGCCCCTCCTTCCATGGTGCCTGTTTCGGCCTCTTGCCTACCCTCCCGAACCCAAGCGTGGAGAACCAACGCTCCAGGTCGCCCCATTGGGCGTATCCTCCTCTTCTGAGGCCTCCCCTGATCCTGCGGGGAGCCCCCGGAAGAGGACATGCAAGAGGAAGCATGTGGACTCCCCGGAGTCAGTGACATCTGACACCGACCTGGATGATTCGGAAGGGTCCCCAATGTCCCCCTCTGAGGTTGTCTCATTTTCTGACATCCTAGAGATCCTTAAACAGAGGGGGATCTGGTCTGCCCTCAACCCTTCTGAGGATGAGTCGGTGTACCTGGACGCGTTCAGTTCTCGCCCTTCCACCTCCTGGGTGTCTGCGCCTTTCGACCCACTCATGGAGGTGGTGGCTCAGAAGGTGTGGACGGCTCCGGATACTATGGAACCAACTCCCCGGAGGCCCACAAAATTTATTGCAGCCCCTTCGGACAAGCAGTTTCTCACTAAGGGCGTCCACGTTGATGCCATGATGGTGGCGGCGGCCACTAAGGAGGAGTTGGCTGACCCTTCAGTTCCTGTCCATCCTCCTAATAAGGAATCTAGGACTATGGATAGGTACGGCAAGCGGATGTTTTCTTCAGCGACCTTTGCCATGCGTTCGCTGAATTATTTGTGCCATTTCACCTGTCTTCAGAGAGACCTTCTCAAAGAACTAGGTGATACCTTACAAGACCCATCAGCTGTGGGGTCTCAGGAAAAGATCAACTCCCAGCTAGGGACCCTGAACTGTATTGTAAACTCCTTCATGCGGCTCATTTCCTATGCTGCCGATGGAGCGAGTAGGGCTGCAGGCACGGGCGTTGCTCTAAGGAGACACACCTGGATGCGGCTTTGCAACTTTGCCGACCCCTTTAAGGCGTCCTGCACTAACACCCCCTTTGACAGTTCTGCCTTGTTTGGACCTCAAGTGAAGGATACATTGACCAGGTGCGAGCAGGAAGGCAAGACTCTCTCTGCCGTAGGAGTCCGTTTTTCTACCCCTTCCAGACCATACCCTAAGGGTCAGAAAGGTGGGAAAATGTGGTTCCGCAAACCTCAGGGACTACTGCCTGACGCACGTGGTGAGGTTCCCTCCAGAGGCAGAGGAGGGAACAATAATAGATGCCGCCTGAGGGGCGGGGGGGGTCCGCAGAATCAGGGTAGCAGAGAGTCTTTCTCTGACAAACCCTTCCAGCACCCCTGAGGAGCTGCCCGACTGTCCACCTTCGGAGGCAGTCAGGGGAAGACTATCACTGTACCCAGAAGCCTGGCATTCCCTCACGTAAGACAAATGGGTACGGTCGATCATATCCGAGGGTTACAGAATTCCCTTTATTCACACCCCACAACAGCCAAAAGGGCCCCTTCCAGACGTTCCACATGGTCTGAGGGATCTAGCAGCACTAGAAATTTCAAAGCTGCTAAGAAAAAGGGCCATCCAGCCAGTCCCAGCAGACCAACAATGATCCGGAATCTACTCCAAGTTCTTTTTGGTACCAAAAAAGACGGGACTGGAGACCTATTTTGGATCTCAGCAGGCTGAACAAGTCGGTTCAAAGAACGAAGTTCCGGATGGTCAAGCTACAGTCCATTCTACCCTTTCTGGGTCAGGACAATTGGATGTGCTCTGTAGACCTTCAGGATGCGTACTACCATATCAAGATAAACAGGCGCTCCAGAAGGTTTCTCCGCTTCCGGCTGGGAACCAGTCACTACCAATTCAGAGCCCTGCCCTTTGGCCTCACCACAGCCCCCGGGGTATTTACCAAATGCATGGCAGTGGTTGCGGCTCACCTGAGATGACAAGGATTCCAGGTGTTTCCATATTTAGAAGTCTGGCTCCTTACTGCCACCACCAGCACCAACTACTCCAATCCAGAGATTATGCTGTACAAACGTGCAACGCGCTAGGTATCTCTATAAATTTAGAAAAGTCTGCATTGTCGCCTTGTCAGTCTATTACCTTCATAGGCGCTGTTTTAAACACAGTGGAGCTCTCAGCAAAACTACCTACACAAAGAGTTTCAGACATTCGCAACCATGTTCAGATCCTATTACAGGAGAGCAGAGTCCAAGCCAGATTTGTACTAAAAACACTTGGTCTCATGGCAGCAGCAATCACTTTACTCCCCCTAGTGCGTTTTCATATGCGGATCCTGCAGTGGATGCTATTTTCCCAGTGGTCCTTTCAGCAGCTCCCCATGTCACACACCATTCTAATCACTCAGTCATGCAAAAGACACCTTTCTTGGTGGACGGTCTCCCCTCAGGTACTCCAGGGCAGACCTGTGGTCCTTCCTCCTCCTGTTGCCACTGTGACAACGGATGCCTCCCTGATCGGGTGGAGGGGCATTTTCAGAGAAGGACAGTCCAGGGCACATGGCAACCCTTTGAATGCCACTTGCACATAAATGTCTTGGAAATGAGAGTGGTACTTTTAGCTTTGCAGGCCCTTCAGGACTCTCTACCCACCGGGACTATTGCAATTCAAACAGACAATATGTCTGTAGTGTGGTACATCAACAAGCAGGGCGGAACCAGATCCTACCCCCTATGTTGAGAAGCACTCAGACTTTGGCAATGGGCGATCTCTTCTCAACGGTTTCTGGTAGCAATGCATATTCCCGGGAAGTCCAACGTCATAGCGGACAGACTGAGCAGAGCCATTCTCATGCCTCACAAGTGGTCTCTCAATCAGATAGTAGCGGAAAGAATTTTCAGAAGGTGGGGTCAACCTTGCTGCAACCTTTTTGCAACACCTCTAAACAGCAAGTGCCCATGCTTCTTCACCCTCTTCCCTCTCCCAGGTCTACCCCCCAGAGACGCTCTAGTTCACGATTGGCCCCGGGGTCTTCTGTATGCACCCCCCCTTTTCCCTTGATTACTCAATTAATCCAGAAAGCGACTGCCTTGAGAGCCAAGATGATCCTCATTGCCCCTTACTGGCCTCGACAAATTTGGTTTCCGTTCCTGCAACGCCATCTACTGGAGCAGCCCTGACATCTGGACCCAGTGCCAGATCTTCTGACCCATCAATCGGGCGGGCTGCATCAGTCCCTTCGATCTCTCAACCTCACAGCTTGGTTGCTCCACTTCCAACCCTAGCCAGGCTTCCCCTTATCTCTCAACCAGTTCGCGATATCATCCTCACTTCTCACAAGTCTACTACCAGAAAGACTTATGCTAGCAAATGGAAGCATTTCTCTGTCTGGGCAGGGGAAAAATACGTGGACCCCTTTACGGCTCCTGTCCAGACAGTTTTAGAGTTTCTAGCAGAACTCTTTCTATTGGGCTCCTCCTCAGCTACCATCAGAGTTCAACTGGCAGCTATTGCAAATTTCCACGTTGGCTTGTCAGAGACCAGCATCATGTCCCACAAACTTTGCAAAGCCTTTTTAAAAGGAACCCTTTTACTTAGGCCCCCGGTTAAGGACCCTCCCCCACCGTGGGGCTTAAATTTGGTACTGTCTTCTTTAATTCTTCCTCCCTTTGAGCCGGCGGCTTCTTGTTCGTTGAAGTTGCTCTCGTGGAAAACACTCTTCTTAGTAGCCATCACCTCAGCAAGATGGGTCTCGGAACTTCAAGCCCTTTGCGTTTGCCCTCCTTATCTTGTTTTTCACAAAGACAGAGTGTCACTTAGGACTAATCCATCTTTTTTACCAAAAATAATCTCGAGAAAAATCTGAATCAGACCATACATCTTCCAGTCTTCTTCCCAAATTACACCAATAGAGCTGAACGAAAGTTACATTGTTTGGACATTCACCGTCAATTACGCTTCTACCTGGATAGAACTAAGCAGATGAGAAAATCAAACCAGCTCTTTCTGTCTTATGCGGAAGGGAAGCAAGGCCAACCAGTCTCTCAGGTAACTTTGTCCAGGTGGTTGTCCTGTCTTATCACGTTGGTCTATCAGTTGAGGAACAGTGAACTTCCTACTAAGCCTAGAGCCCACTCAACCAGAGCTTTAGCTTCTTCAATAGCCTTTCAGGCAAGATTGCTGATGGATTCCATTTGCGCAGCGGCCACTTGGGCCTCTCCTCATACCTTCATTTCTCATTACAAGCTCAATATGGCCTCCAGAAGTTGGGCTGATTTTGGTTCCACTGTACGCAAGAGTTTGTTCCATTTGCCACCCAGGATTTAGGTGCTAGGGACGCTGTCCCATCCAGCAAGAATGAAGGCGAGATTGACAACTTAACATTGAGAAGTTATGTACTTACCATAACGTTCCATGTTAGTTGTCTTCTTCTCGCTTCTTTCTTAAGCCCCACCTCCATCCCCTAGCCTGGGAAGATCTAGAGTACCTTGTGAGAGTTATTGCCACCTCAGTTATATCCCCAGCTAGCTCCCTTGCTCCCTCTTTTTTGCTAGCTCTTCTAGAGGGGTTTATATATATATATATATATATATGTGTGTATATATATATATTTATATATATATATCTTTATTCTTGTATCTATGATTAGGTGGATTCTCTGTTGTGGTGGGACATGTATGTCCATAGTGTTAGCTATCAAATGAGATCTGGGTATATGACGCCTAGCATTATGGGACATAGCATAGCCTCGAGCTGGTAAAAATAGCTCTTGAGCTTTAGTATTAGGCCGAGTCGGAGCCAAGGTTTGGCTCCGAAACCCATCCAGCAAGAAAGAAGGAGAGAAGAAGACAACTAACATGGAACGTTATGGTAAGTACATAACTTCTCATTCTCTTCCATGCAGAACATCAAAAGCGATAGGTAACCTGATTTGGCACTTGCCTTTTGATTTGCAGTATTTTGTATCTTTTTTTCAGGCTGTCTTTGTTTCTCTTTTTTTTTGGGGGGGGGGTGTATGTGTGTTTGTTAGAGGGGAAGGTTAATGACTTCCTCAGGAAAAAAGTTGCCAGCAAAAGTGATTGTGAGAGATAAATTGCAGTACTCATTTTCTGTTTGGGAGAAACCAAATATAGTTAGCTGTGAGCATTTTAAGACCTTTATTATTAAAACCTTTAATAATAAGGCTACTAAATAGCAAGAAATCATAAAGCCATTTGGAGCATTGGATGCCTTTAATGTTGGGATAATGGGTGTCTGTCCTTGTCCTAGCAGCTACCTTTGACTAACTATAAATGTAGGAAAACACTGAAGGACTCCCATAAGAGGAAGGATAAACAGTGAAAAATGGAGAGTCCTTGTTAATTAATGAATTTACAGTGTGAGAGTGCGTGGCTGTATAGATCCCTTCTAGTACTACTTAGATGTGAGGGCTATTATTCCTAAAGACCAATGTGTGCTCACCATTGGTCCTTGGGCTTGCGAAGATCACTGCCTCAATTGTGACAGCCCTTTTGGAAAAAGACAGTGGGACACCTGGCTCAAGAGAAACCAAGGTCTCTGTAGCTTTACTTTGTATGCCTCAACCAGACAGTAGTTTCCAGGCATCCACTGAAGATGCTGTTTCCTCTATGAAAATTTCTAGAGATGTCGCGATTACTCAACAAACCTTTATGCTAGACAGTCCAAGCATTTGAGTTGCCTTGCATCTGTTATTTCTGTTGACCATTTGGCTGTAAAAAAATTGCAAAAATATATGGTGGCCTGGCAAAGCGCTGCAGAGGCACAGTTCTGAATCTCTTCTTCAAGAATCCCCCCTCAGTTAGAGAAATACCTTCCTGTGAAAGGAGGATTTGGCTTACCCAGACCAGTTTTACTTTCCCATAGGATAGTGAAAATATAATTTCTGCAGGGTCTTCTCTAGATGTTTGACAGGGTTCATAGGTAGGTACTAGGCTATCGGCCCAAGGGCCTACGTAAGCCTAGCCAACAAGGTTCCCTGGCTTACACCACCCAAGAAAGTTATTTTCCTGTGCCACTGTTGAGCAGAGACACAGAAGTGATCCCCAGGGTGTATTTCCTATTTCCCATCCACTCATCAAGATTTTTCTTGAAGAGTGCTAATGAAGAACTTGGCTTGACATAGATGGGTAGCCTGTTCCAGAGTATGGGAAGTCTCTGGGACAGGAATCTATCCCTTCAGCATGTCCTGTTTATTGTGGTGACAAGATTTAGTCCCCTAGAGCGTGTAGCACGGAGGGATTGGGATTTCTTTAGGTCTAGCATGTCCAGCAGCTCTGGGTTTGACATAGCTTTATATGTTAGGCAGAGATCACCTCGAAGTAGGCGATGTGCTACGGAGTAAAGTGAAGTGTGCCACATAGAAGGACTCCCTGACTACTGTGGCGATGTGACTATCAAAGGCGAAACTACTGTCCACCTGGGTCACAAGGTCTCTTATCACACATTTGGTGTTAAGTAGATTGCTGCCTATGTGGTAGTTCATGGGTACAGAGTTTTTACCAAAGGGGATGACACTACACATTTTGGCATTGAGCTTGAGGCCATGGCTCTGACACCAGGCATCTGTCTCAGCAAAGCCCTTTTGTAGGATGTCCACATCATTTGGGGACTTGACTATGGCTCCTAGTTTGCAGTCATCTGCGAACTTCGTTCGCCAGAGGCCTTCTGGGTTAGCCTGTACTTCAGAGAAGTAGATACCAAGCAGGAGAGGTCCCAGGACGGAACCCTGTGGTACTCCACTTGTCACTGCTTTGAGGTCAGATTTGGAGTCTGCAACTTTTACAGTGTGGGTTCTGTCAGTGGGCCAGTTGGCAACCCATCTTGTGACATAGGGATTTATACCTAGTTTAGCTATAATTCCGGAATGGTAGATGGTGTTGAAAGCCTTGGCGAGGTCAAGATAAGCTGTGTGAACCACCTTACCCTCATCTACAGCTTTGGTGATTGCCTCAAAGAAGTCGATCAGGTTCAGGAGGCATGATCTGCCTTTTACAAACCCGAACTGGGTGGGATCCAGAGTTTGGAGGTTACCAATGTCTTTATTTATGAGTTCCATGATGATACGTTCCATGGCCTTGCAGACCAGGCTCGTCAGGCTAATAGGTCGATAGTTCCTGGGATCAGTGGTGGCTTCCCCTTTGTGGAGTGGGATAACTGTTGCTGTGTGCCATTCAGTGGGCACAGAGCCTAATACAAGGCTATTATTGAACATGGTGCTTAAGTGGGGAGCCAGTTCGTTCTGAAGTTCATGTAAAACACAGCCTGGGATGTTGTCCGGTCCCATGGATGCTGTGTTTTTGGCTTTAGAGAGTGCAGCTTTTACCTGCATAGTTGTGATTACAGGGACTCTGCATTCTTCCTGTATAGATATGGGCCCTTTTGTGGGGGGGGGGGGGTAAAGTTAGCACTGAAACTATCTGCCAGGATGTTGGCAATATCAGTTGGTTCTGTAATTTTCGTGCCGTTGTGCTATAACTCAGAGCAGATCTGGGTGTTGCCATTGAGATTCTTGACATAGCTATAGAATGCTTTGTGGTTGTCCTTAGAATTAGTGGCGATTTTGTTTTCGTAGCTAGCTTTGGAGGATCTTATAAGGGATCTCAGCTTCTTACTGAGGCTGACCATGGAGCTCCTCCACTCATGGATTTTACTCTCTTTTGCAACAGTTTCTTCCTTCTGTTGTACAGTTTATTTATGGCAGTGGACCACCAGATTGGCTTCCTGTTTTTGGAGGATAGCGTCTTGGTTCTGTTTGGGATAGTACTATCCATGCACTCGTGTAAGTGCTTATAGAGTGCATTTGTGGAATGCAGTGGGAATGCAGAGGGGAAATGGTAAACTTCACAAGAAATGATTTCAGTTGAAAATGGGGATCATAGAGCAGTCATCCACCCAGTAAATGTATTTGGAGATCCCAGGAACAGAGGAAACAAAACCTTTGGCTATACATCTGCTGATACAGACATTTAAGTATAACTTTGAAAATCTAGTGTTGGAGTGAGGTTCTTGTCACTCTGTTTGCAAGATGCCAGGCCATTTGTTACAGAGTTCTGAAGGTGTAAATGTCTTAATCTGTTACAGATCATGAACTGTTATCTCATACTGACAGGTGTTCCATGTAAGCATGACGACCCAGTGATTTCCCAAATGGTAGGGAAATTAGAATGCTTTTTTTTAAGCACCTATATTAAATTATTACTTAAGACACAGGCAGACATAGGTTCATAAGCAAGTACGGGCCATTTCAGGTCTAGCCATTTTCCCTTTTTTGTGATCAAATTAAGAAGTCCCATTTGGTTACAGATTGCCCTTACCCATCCCATGGTCAATAATTACATATTAACCCTAATGAGAATAACTGGGATCATATTATATATATAATTTAAGGGACACATACATTAGATAAAGCATTTAGGAGCTGCCTCTGTCCAATAGTAGTGCAGGGGAAAGTCTTTTGATGAATGTTCTGTTTCCCATCCATAAATCTAAGATGTGCTTGAATATGGACTGAGATGAACTTTGTTTTATGTGGACGAGGAGTCTGTTCTAGAGCAACGGTATCCCTGTGAGGTATACCTGTCCCTT
Organism: Protopterus annectens; assembly: GCF_019279795.1. Classification (NCBI taxonomy): domain Eukaryota; kingdom Metazoa; phylum Chordata; order Ceratodontiformes; family Protopteridae; genus Protopterus; species Protopterus annectens. The sequence goes on from NC_056726.1 coordinate 444,972,460, forward strand.
CAAACTGTTCTGTTGATGTTGCCAAAGAGGTTTACATCCCTATACCGAGTATTTCTGATGCCATATAACTAGCTGATGTGCAATAAATCTATCTGTGTTGTGTAAGGTTTAATATACATTAACAGAAAAGAAAACAGACTATAAGTACTTTTTCATACATTATAAATTGCATATATGTTTTCTTTCTCTATAATAACTGTCATATCCTCCCACTTAACATATGCTGTGCAGCTCATGCCGTTAAACCTCACTTTTCCTCCTGAACATTATTCTGCATTTATTGTTCCCACAACTTTCAATTCTGTGTCCTTTGTTCATTCCCTTTTGTAAATATCTTACTTCCAGTCTTTTATCTCTTTAACAATATTCAATACTTTAGTTACAGTTGTTTTAGATTTTGATTTTCATTTTCTAATATTTGAGTTTCTGGCAGCCAGTAGCATTAAACTTAAGGGCTTGCAATGTCTAGACCAGTGATGGTGAACCTTTTGGGCTCAGTGTGTCAAAAATGTGGAAAATTCCTATCTTGACTCTGCTAGCGTGTCACCCAACCCCTCCCCCCACGAACAAAAGAGAAACAATTCTTTACATATTCATTTATTTAAAAAAATGCAGTCCAATCATGTGTGCTGCAGTGTATTATAAAATTAAAAGAAAATCAGTGACTTGTAACAGATAAAATGATATGCACACTAGTAATTGAGCTTAAAGTAGTGCACCAAAAAATTGCCCTACTTTTAATAGTAATTTTGAATTGAACTTCAGTTGCATTTGATTTGATTAACATCAATTAATGACTTTTTTGTTGCTGAGTTTTAATAGATAAGTGCAGGGTCACATATTTCTTGTATTTTTGTTCATTCAGTATTGTTGGTAACTTGGGTGTTGATGAACACTGGTGTGTCACCCAAAACCTTGTGACGTGTAACCTTTGACACACATGTCATAGGTTTGCCATCACTGATCTAGGCATTTTAGCTCAAAGCCATGCTAGCAGTTACCTCTGTTTTTCCCATCACAGCTCCAGCATTTGCTATTTACTCAAGGAAAACATTTTGAAGTCTTCTTGTGCTATAAAAATACCTGTACAAACACTTGCAAGCAAAAATCCTTAACCTTTGGACTTTGTTGCATTCTTGGGAGCTATAAATATATCCTTCCATTTGTTCCTTTGTATACTGCTTTTCCAGTCTGTCTTCTCAAAATTTTCTTACCTTGATTGATTCTTATAGTTTAAATGCAATGTTTAATATGGTCTATTAATGATACCTTTTTAACAGCAGGTTTTGTTTTATGCATGACTAAAAACTCTACTAGAGCTGGTCTTTCACTTAACATTCCCATATCTCTCTTTTTTTGCCTGTACTCTTGATTTCAATTCCTGCTTGGGAAGGCGGTTTCTAACCTGCAGTGCAAACTTCTGCTTAGCCTTATCCTACTCTTGGTACCTTTCCATCAATAGTAATTTGCTGCCAATAACTTTGTTCCTTTTTTTAGTTTTCTCCAGTAAATTCCAGACCCATCTTGTCTATTTTCTGTACCCCTTATTTGTATTCATCCCTATTTGCAAAATCTCCTTTTGCCATTCCATGTTCACTTAGTTCTTAGAATACGTTCTGCAGTTTTATTAATGTAATACTTTGTATGGTTATTGTTATTCTCCTTAAGAATCTGCATCCAAAGTCCTACTCTCTCCTGATTTCAAGAACTGTCCCCATCCTGCTTCATCATCATCCCTTTCCACTTTGATGTATAACCATCTGCTTGTTTTATTTATATGAGCCTTAATTGGATGACTCTAAAATATCTGTACAGATCAGATAATCATAAACCACCTTGTTCTATGGGGAGGATCAGCTCATCTCAATTAACTCTCACCTTCTTTCTCTCCCAAATAAATTACTCCAACTCATTATTAATTATTGTCCACAACTTCTCCTCTGGTTGATAAAAATATGCATAGGGACTAAAAACATATTCACTGCTTGAGTATTACTACTCATGTCCATAACCAAGAGCTTCCAGTTTCTCAGTATTTGTGTTAAGTTTTGTTTAATCTCTTCCCACTTATTCTTAGCTGCTGTAATACAGTCATTTTTAATCCATACACCTAATACTTCATCTTATAATGTCCTCATAAATATGGGTATTGGTGAACCAATTCATGTGTTGATACATAAGTTGTCGCTATATCCTTTGTTTTACCTTCATTAATTTATATCCCGTAAAGACTTGAAAGTGTCTCAAAATGTTCAGCAACATAAAAATGTCTTTTTCTGGATTTATCACATACAAAACATTTCATCTGTAAATAAAACCCACATTTTTTGATTAACATATCAATTATATCCTTGAATTTCTGAGTACCTTATTTTCTTTGCCAGTGGCTGTAAGTGTAAATGAATTTACAAAGGGGAAAGAGGACAGGAAATTAGAATGCTTGACCAGAATGGCATGAAGGTGTAGCATGTTTGCAACATTAATGATCACGCAGTCAGTAACCAGAAGAGAAAGACAGAGGGACAGACATAGAGATATAGGCAAATTGAGAGAGCCAAGGTTGGGGGGGGGGGCAAGCATGATTGATTTCAGGTTTAGTGCCTCATACTCACTTGCTGTCTTCAATCCTGCCTTGCATTTTACAGAAGGCCAGAAAGCCCAACACTGGAAAAATCACATCTGTCTTAGAAGAAGAGATTCCCACTTTCTCTATTCCATTGTAGCTTTCCTTCCCAAGGATTCTCCAGTGTCTGCTAGCTCTTCTCTTTAAATGTTCATTAAGAGTATCCTTAACATGAAGCCTTGCAGAAGAACTCTTCCTCTTCTGTAAGAATTCATTATTCAATCCTGCCTTGCATTTTACAGAAGGCCAGAACGCCCAACACTGGAAAAATCACATCTTTCTTAGAAGAAGACATTCCCACTTTCATGTATTGAAAAGCATAAAGATATAGTCATTTCCTTTGGTGCTGCATTGTTTCCCTAAACTTTTTAATCAGGGTCCTGCCAATGCCTCCACTAAGGTTCATCTCTATTCCATTGTAGCTTTCCTTCCCAAGGATTCTCCAGTGTCTGCTAGCTCTTCTCTTAAATGTTCATAAAGAGTGTCTTTAACGTGAAGTCTTGCTGAAGAACTCTTCCTCTTCTGTAAGAATTCATTATTGTGACTGTGATTGAAAAACTCACGACTCTCGTATGAATATACTAGTTCTGCTATGCTGAAGTTGTTATCGCAGAAAACACTCTTAGTAGTATCACATCTCCAAAGAAGAACTTTGACTAGTGAGAGATGTGCATTCTTCCACAACAATAGTGTGTCAGTCCGACCCGAGCTGATGTTCATCGTGCATACAGTTGCAGTCATAACAGGGTTCTCCTGCCGTCAGGCGGGTCCTCGGTCGGCCAAATTCCAAAGTCTAGGTCCGGCGTCGGTTGTCGTCGCTTTCTTTCCTGACGTCAGTGCGGCAGGGGTATATAAGACAAAGCTGACGCCATTTTCCCAGTCTTTTTTGCCGCGCGGTGCCCGAAGCAGAAGCAGTTCGCAAGTGCCGGTCGGCCAGCTCCTGAAATTACAAAAATTTGGAAACCGAAGTCTTCTTTAAAGCTAAGTACCCCGTTGGGGAAACTTTTCTTGCCTCAGACCGATGTCAGACAAAGTTAACAATTGTATTTCTTGTGGGAAGCAAATACCGCATAAGGATTTCCATTCCCTCTGTATACCTTGTTTAGGCCCAGACCACGACGTCTCGGGCTGTCGCTTTTGCGCTACTTTCAATAAACGCACTATTAAGCGTCGGGCGGAGTTCGCCCAGCACTTTTTTGGTAAAGCTTTTGATTATAAAATGTCGTCGGAGACTCCGACTACCGTTTTGTCCATAAAACGCAAGGACAAAGACCGACACGCGAGGTCCGCGGTCTCCACCGACACCACGCCAAAACCGGTTACACATGGTCCGGTTCTCAGAGAGGCGCCTACGCAGCCCCTGACTACCGACGACACTTCTCTGGCGGTGTCTTCTGTAACCGAGACCGCAGGTGCCTCGGCCCATACCCAGACTATAGCTACCGAAGCCACTGTGAGTGTTGAGCCTCCTAATGTGGACAGGTCCACTTCTACCCATGGTGTCTTTAGACCCTCATCTTCCTTTTCCATAAAGGCCTTTACTAAGTCCAAATCAGCCATGCATCCCAAGAGGCCTGTTGCACAGGGCCCATCTCCAGGCCCCATGCCTAAAATGCAGATGCTAAAAATGGCTGAGGATTTAATTACTCTGATCAGGGTTCCCAACCCTCCGGACAAGAGACCCAGAGTGGAGGAAGATTCTCCTCTTCTGACCAGGGCTCCATTATTTCAGAACATTCTGATGAAGAGGAACACTCATTACTCCCTTTTGAAGATTCTGATGCAGAGCAGTCCATTCCTTCTGTATCTCCCCCAGAGGATTTTTCTTTTGGGGAAACATTGCATACCTTGAGGGAACACTTCCATTGGGAAGGCCAAGACTTTTCTGATTCCAAGAAAAGACTTAGGGAATTTCTTTTGCTACCTCAGCACAGACCTCTGGTGATACCTCCTGTCTTGGACATACTTGATGATGTCTACTCGGAGGCTTGCCTTAATCCGGATTCCCTGCCTCCTGCCCCAGTCAAGCCTGATAGGTACTACAGAGTTCCTAACGCTCACCAATTTCTTTACAAAAGCCATAATGCTGACCCTGAAACCATTTCTCAAGGCCCCAAGGGAATGAAGGCCTCTACTGCTAAGAATCCACTACCTTCCGAAAGAGAGTCTACATCCTTAGAAAGGTGGGGAAAAAGGTATATACCTCGGCCACCCTAGCCATGAGGGCCTTAAATTGTCAGTTCCATATGCTTAAATATCAGCAGTTTCTGTTATCACAATTAAGGAATAAAATGTCACAACCTGAACAACCAGATTTGAAGGAGTTGCAGGATATGATGCATAGTGCAGAACAAGTGGGTAAACACACCTTACAATGTGGCTATGATGCTCTAGAGCAGGAGTGTCCAGCCCCCTCAGAGCTCTTCCATGCGACCCTTAAATTTAAATTTAAATTTAATTTCACTTTTTCGTGTGTTTATTTGCTAAACTGCAGGAAGGACTACAACTAGAGAGAGGATTTATTATTTTTTTAGTTTATTTCGTTGTGTACACACCGACTACACTACAACAAAGGTAAGTTACAAGATGTGTTGCTATATAGATTTAATTGCTGGTTTAAAAAGCAAAAGTGTATTAAAATTATTTTTTTTGGCCATCTTAAATATTTCATGTTTCTGAACTACAGACTTTACTGTGAGCAACATTGAAATCAACTGTAAATAAAAATGCATTTGTTTCATAAACATTGCTTTACTAAATGTATATTTGTTGTGTTGATGCTTTTATATAGTTTGTGTCTGGCAAATATAGCATAATTGTGTTTTACTTGAAATCTGAAAGGTGATTTAAAGTAAAACAAAAATATATGTTGCAAGTATAAAGAAGTTAGATCTTCATTATTTTGTCAAGAAGTAGAAGATTTTAGAATTAGATGTTTTCTTCATCATATAAAATGTGGCTTCTAGACTAGAATTAGACTGTTAAAAAATGTTCTTTTTGGCAGACTTTTCAGTTAACTGTCATGTGTCTTTCTTCTGTTGTGTGGTTTTACACTGTGTCAAGGCTCAAAACAGTAAAATTTTCTTATGCTTCCTGTCAGGGACTGCCTACTACACTGACAATGAAACATTTGTTTTATAAGCATCATAAAAGACTACAGTTGATGCAGAATCCATGCCTTACTTAGACATTACACACTGGATATGGCTTCCTAAGATAAGGGCAGATTTTTGCAGGCCTATGGTAAAGTGTGTGATTTCCTCATTTATTATGTAGCATAGCTGTTAACATTGGCATTTCTTTTGTTATGTAAGAAATATTCTGAATGTAAAATTTCTCTACTAGGAAGGCAGGGCCTGTGAACATATCACTGGCCATGTGAAGTTTACACTGTTTCATTATTATGTAGAACTGTGCATAGGGTTAGGTCGTTAGGATGTCTGAGGCCAGATATACATTAATTTTGGCTTAATATGCTGTCCTCCAGTTTTTGGCTGTGCATTTATATCTTATTTGACCATTGGCTGAGGAAAATGAAGAAGTGATGGTTTGCTGTCCATTTTATGGTGCTGGATTTTAATAACTAACAAGGCCCTGGCTTACTGTATGAGGTGACTATTGCTGAAAACTATTTGAAAATTTGTTGTTAGAATATGACCTGGTAGTTGAATATTACACACATAATATTTGCTAATAACAACTTGAGGATCTAGTCTTAAAACAGATTACTTGTGTCAATCATTTTTCAAAGTCCTGTCAATTTCCAATAGACTTAGGCTTTCTGTCACAATTTAGAGATCTACAAGTTCAAAGTTTTCATCCATCCAAGCCAGTATCATCCCCATGTTTTCCTGTTCCTCTGTTACTTCACTTTACCCGTGTGTTTTACTGATTATCTGAATGCTTTCCCTTTTGCTTTTGATTGTTTCAGGTAGTAATACATTTTGCCTGTATAACAGCAGTGTTAATTCAGCCCTCTGTAGCTTCCAGGCCACTTGTTTTACTTTGGAATTTAATCAATTTGACAGTTAAATCTTCCTTGAATCCTGACCATGTCTCTCAACTGTCCAGATTTTTGCCTCATATTTTTTGTCTGTTCCTCATAACATTTGTGGTTTTCTGGCAAATACCTGGGATGATTTGAGGATTGAAGTCACTAAATAATGACATACATTTGAGTTTCAGACTTCAAATCATTCAGAAAATGTATGTTAACACAAGCTGTTACTCTGTCAACTTTCTAAGTTTATAATAGCAATATTTAAAATCTGTCCCTATTTTGGGGCCTTTGTCCCCCATTTTGTCAGGCTTTGTCCAGATTTCTTGCACTGTCTGTATGTACACCTTCATTGTTTGGAGGTTATGGGGGATGATAAAAGCTTAGCTTGTGATCACTGAAGGTGTTTGTACTCTCAGCCAGCCATACAGTGAACATTCAAAGATCATATCACAATTGTTTTATTTATTATTTTTGTTAGCTTAGTTAGGGAGAGCAGGCAAGCATGTCAGCAGAGGAGTATGGCAAGCTGACAAGGAGCCAGTTGGCTGAAATGTGCCAGACTAAAGGACTTGTGTATGCTAACCTGACTAAAGCAGACATGATTGCAGCTTTAGGCACAGCTGCATCACAGAACAGCAACATCGAGGACAATCAGACTGGCTGTGGAGATGTAAAACTCTCAGAAAATGGACAGTTCAACCTTTCCACATGTCATATGGAAAAATCCATCTGGAGCTAGAGAGACTTGAGTTGGAGGCCAAGGGTTTGGAAATAGTGTGTGCATGTGTGCGTGTGTGAGAGTGTGAGTGTGTGTGTGCGAGTGTGTGTGTGTGAGTGTGTGTGAGTGTGTGTGTGTGTGTGTGTGAATGTGTGTGTGTGTGAGTGTGTGTGTGTGTGTGTGAGTGTGCATGTGTGAGTGTGTATTTATTAATTTATTTATTGTTCAAAGTAACCTACAATACAGCCACATTCATTAGTCCGCATAAACCTGTTTTTTTTTTTTTTTTGCTCTTCAGTTAATGTGAGACCTTTTTTTTTTTTTTTTTTTTTTGTCCTCACCTGCCCCCAGACCATTTCTGTTGACTCAATGCGGCCCTTGCAACTGAAAAGGTTGGACACCCCTGCTCTAGAGGCCTCAAGTAGAGCTGCTGTTACAGGATCAGTCATTCGTAGACATGCCTGGCTTAGGGAACAAACCTTGCCTGATCATGTTAAAGCTAAACTACTAGATGCTCCTTTACAAAAGGATGTATTATTTGGTACTAATGCTGAGGAGATGCTACGGAAAATGGAAGAAAAAGCTAAATCTATACAAACTGTCAAAGCTTTTCTACAGGTTCAACCACCACGTTTTAGCAGAAATTGGCCTTCAAAAAACTGGTCCTTTCCAGCCACGGACAAGCCCCAAAGAGGTAGATACAGGCGTACAAGGGGCAGAGGACAATCTCAAGGATCATATAGAGGCAGACAATGACAAACTCCAGCACCAAGAGGTGGCGAAGACAGTGCACAACAATACAGGAAACAAACCCAATGACTTTCCCCTGTACATGCCAAGCAAGTCTCAGCTGGCAACACCCTTGGGAGGAAAGCTGGCATTATTTACAAGAAATTGGCATATTATCACAACAGACAAATGGATCCTGGACATTATAAACAGAGGCTACAGATTTCATTTTCACACTCTTCCAAAAATGAGAGGCATGCCGAACCTGCCACACAATCAAAGGGCAGAGGCTCAAATACAAATTTCAAAGCTCATGGACATGAAAGCTATTCAAGAGGTACCTACTCACGAACAAGGTCAAGGTTTTTATTCCAGACTATTCCTGGTACCAAGGAAAGGAACCGACTGGAGACCCATTTTGGACTTATCCATCCTAAACACATTTCTACTCGTACCAAAATTCAAGATGCTCACCTTACAGCAGCTTCTTCCCATGCTGGGCAAGGAGTCTTGGCTGGTAACATTGGACCTCAAGGATGCATACCTGCATGTCCTCAGACAAAGCTGCAGAAGATACCTCAGATTTCTTGCAGGTTCAATCCACTATCAATTCTCTGCATTGCCCTTTGGCTTATCTACTGCGCCCAGAGTATTCACAAAATGCCTGGCATCAGTTATTGCCTACTGCAGACTTCAAGGGATACAAATTTACCCTTATTTGGATGATTGCCTGATCCAAGCGGACAGCAAACACATACTTCTGGAACATCTGGCTTTTGTAACACAGTTATTGAATTCTCTGGGATACACAGTCAACAAAGAGAAATCCAGGCTAACACCATCTCAGAAAATAACTTTCCTGGGTGCCAACTTGGACACAAACACCCAGATGGCCTATCTTACGCCAGAAAAACAGGGGCAACTAACTCAGTACTTCAAAATACTAGCAAATTGTACCAGGCTAACTGCAAGGAAAATCCTGCAGGCTCTGGGCTTCATGGCATCTTGCATTCTTCTAATCCCATGTGCAAAGTTGCATATGAGGAAACTTCAATGGTATCTAAAAAACCTATGGTCTCAACACAGCCACAGTTTGGAAACAATAATACCAATAATCCCATGTTTGCAAAAGGAATTTCTATAGTGGGCCCAAGCATGCCAAACAAACACAGGTCTACCATTCTGCAAGCCTCAAGCAAATCAAGTCATCACAACAGACGCCTCAGACTACGCCTGGGGGGCACACATGACAGACAGGTGCATTCAGGGCAAATGGTCCCAAAAGGAAAAGCACCTTCACATCAATCAAAAGGAAATGCTAGCAGTGATAAATGCAATTACAGCTTTCAAGGACCTCCTGCATCCAGGGCAATTATTGATAAGAACAGACAACACCACAGTAATTTGGTACATAAACAAACAAGGAGGAACACATTCATGCCCCCTGTGCAGGCTAGCCATGTCACTTTGGAACTTGGCTCTGGAATGGCAAATCGAACTTCAAGCACAGTACCTGCCAGGATTGGAAAACACGCTGGCAGACAATCTAAGCAGAAATATGACAGACCCACACAAATGGAAGTTGCATCCTCAAGTGTTTACAAAGATAATCCAAGCGTGGGGAAGGCCAGACATAGATCTCTTTGCCTCCCACAGGAATCATCAATTGACAAAGTTCTGCTCAAGGACCTTCCATCCAAAGGCCTGGAGAGTGGACGCCCTTTCTTTCAGTTGGGCAGCACGGACAGTTTACGCCTTCCCACCTTTGCCTCTTCTGCCCAAGGTGCTCTTGAAAGCAAGAGCAGACAGACTGAAGATGATACTCATTGCTCCAGACTGGCCAAGACAACACTGGTACCCATTCCTGAGGAGCCTAACACATACTCCTCCCTGGACCCTACCTCTAATGCCTCTTCTACTGACTCAGCACAGCTACAAAACTCTTCACAGCCAGCTGAAAACACTCAATCTGGCTGCATGGAAAATTCCTTAACACCACAACAGACCCTACTGTCCAAAGAGGTGCAGGATGTCATTTTGGAGGCCAGAAGGCCATCTACTAGAAAGGCTTACTCCATAAAATGGAAACGGTTTTGCTTGGAATGAGAAAAAGGCCAGGATCCTAGAAAACTGAATTTGCCTCAGATATTACAGTAACTAGCTGAGCTGTTGAACAGTGGACTTTCATTTTCCTCCATCAAAATTCATGCCTCAGCCATTTCTGCAGAATACAACACTGATCCACCCTTATTCTCTCACCCACTCTTGACAATTCCTCAGAGGGGCTAAGAATATAAGACCTCCAAGGAAACAACCAATACCAGCCTGGGATCTTAATTACATTCTAGAAAAATTAACATTACCTCCCTTTGAACCAGCTGCCTCAACAGATTTGCAATATTTGTCCTGGAAAACAGCTTTCCTTCTGGCCATTACCTCAGCTCATAGGGTTTCGAACTACAAGCCCTCATGGCTGTGCAGCCCTTTCTCATCTTCCATCAGGACAGGGTTTCCCTGAACCAACCCGTCATTTATGCCTAAGGTAGTATCCAGGGTAGCTTTAAATCAGGCCATACACTTACCTACCTTTTACCCCAATCCTCAAAACAAAGGGGAAAGGCTGCTACATTCCTTAGACATCCATAGACAGCTACATTACTATTTGGACAGAACAAAGCCTTTCAGGAAATCAGAACAACTCTTTGTGTCCTATGCTGTAGGAGCTCAAGGGAAGCCAATTTCCAAACAGACAATTTCGAAATGGATAGGCCACTGCATACGGTTTTGTTACTCCTTTCATGGTAAATCTGTACCTGCAGGCATCAGATCCCACTCCACAAGGGCCACAGCTACCTCTGCAGCCTTCCTCAGAGGAGTACCTACCAAAGATATTTTGGAGGCAGCCACTTGGAGTTCTATGCATACCTTCACTAAACACTACCACCTACCTTTATACTCAAAAACTAGAGCAGCCTTTGCTACTGCTGTGTTGCAGGGCATTCTGGCTCCTCCCAGTTCCTCCTAGTGCCTACCACCCTGTGCGTAGCTTTGAGATTCTACCCATCTCTTATGACTGCAGCTGTATGCACGATGAACATAGTACAGTTTTGTACCTACCATAAATGTAGATGTTCGAGTGCTAATACAGCTGCAGTCCAGGTTTCCCTCCCTCCTTCCCCTCTGGGTACAGACCTAGTGGCTAACTCCTCATCTTACAACTTGATTGGGTTATCCTTCTATGGTGTATTTGCTTGCAACTACTGTTTTTTG